>NC_061487.1:11411994-11711994 GCF_022539355.2 Hippoglossus stenolepis | reverse complement strand
AATGGAAAGCTGTTTAAACTACATGAATGCAGCAAATGAAGGATGCACAGAGTGTGTATCAGAGACTGTAATGAGGCTTGCCTGTATGTGCACATCTCATGTAAAATGTGTTCCTCTGTATTGTATTGTAACGTGTTTAGATTATTTTGTCTTCCCCCTGTCTGTAAGGCAGCATTCACACCTGAGTGCATGGCATGGATCTGTGCTTGTTCCTCCTCCTGTAGAGCTGCTCCAGTGCGTCCTCGTGCTCGTGAGGCAGAGTCACACACACTACCAGGATCTGTTGATTGTGCGGAGGCTGGCCCATCACGAAGGTGTCGTACTCCAGGTCCGTCACCGCAGGCATCAGTGTGACACTGCAGCAGCACCGCCTCCGCACCCCCTCCCCCAGCAGGGCAGCTCTCAGCAGCACGGGGCACACTGAGAGGAGGACGGAGGGGGTGAGCGGCGGCGGGGCTGGACAGCGGGGTACGTCGGCGGGCTGCTGCTCTGGACTCTTTGAAATAATGACTGACCTGGCAGGATGTAGTTGTCATTGTAAAGAAGCCAAACTGCAGCAGATGTCATTTTCTACACAGTAATATTTGAATGAGTTGTAATGATAGCATTTGTAAATGATAGACGTGGATCTTACTCAAGTTGGATGTTGCCGTGAATTTGTAGGGGTCCTATCTGAGTCACACGGGGCTCGTCCTTTGATCGCCTTTTAGGTGTCCTGAAAATAATCAGGTAAAAAAAGGCCCTTATTACTGCCAACATAATGCAGCATACATCTGTGCAAAGCAAGCTCCAGCACTGAAACTGATCAGTAAACAGTGTGTCTCCATCACCCTAACAAAATAAATCTCTGGCTTCGGTGTAATATAGCTGGATAGATGAGGTGACAGACTTAACACCCAGGGCAACCACAAGTTTATTTGGTTCTATGTGAAAAAAGTAATGGTGTTTAAGTGATTCTCCTCACTTAAACACCATTAGTTCAATTTAATAATTGTTCATTTATTTCCTCAAACCATTAACTAATCAATTGACTGAAGGTTTAATGTGATTCAATTTGTGAATCCCAATTTCAACACTAGAATGGCACTCAGAGCGAGAGAGCACATAATAAATTCTGGATCTGGACTTTATTTGGATCTACACCAACTTGCACACACTCAACAACATTTCATTAAGATCCATCAATTATTTTCTGAGAAATCCACAAAGTGAGCAAAAAGTTCTTTAACCACAACCTTCAACCATGTTTTGTGTTAAACTGTTTGCTAGTTTGTGCGTAGTCCTGCTCACTATCAGACAAACAAATGCAGATGAAATATTAACCTCTTTAAACATAACCAATACATTTTCTTATTGTCTTTCAAACTCCACACCCTGAGTTTGTGATGCAGGTTTACTTTTACAAATGTATTGTCCTCGAGCCCTGATGACATCACATGCTGTTTACTTTGCAGCTCTCCTCAAGGCTATTCATTCTCCTGTGACATGTTGAATCAGTGGACTGTGTGTGGCGTGCACCTTGGCAGCCTGACAGATGAGTCAGCAGGTCTCTCTGCTCGGACTGACAGGTGTCTGTGCGGCTCCTGTGGCTTGTCGCCGCTCTCCTCCGGCCAGACCGATTTTGCCTCCGCCCGCTCGGGTGGGTTCAGAGAGGGCAGCGCCGCTGACTGCACCTCTCTCCTCGGCCGGGTCCTCAGCAGGGCGTCAGGCATCTGCTCCGTGTCAGGACACCTGATACCTGGAGGACAGGAAGAGGTCAGTCAGAAATGCACACAAACGCCACAGTGACACGACTGACCGTGAACAGGATCCCGGCGGAACTATTCAATAATGTTGAGTTTGCATGATGAGGCGATACTGGAACTATTTTTTGCTTCATTGAGGAACAAACTCAGATCGGCTCATTGTTACTTTAAATAACTGGGGGCAGTTTGAAAATGGGAAAAAGTGAAGAACATCTTACATATTTCAGAAAAGCTTTGTTCACAAACTATGAGCTGGTACGTACCGACAGCTGCACGATAATAATCCAGCCAGTCGTCCAGGGTGTTTCGAACTCTCTGCTGCAGCCTTTTCAGTTCCCTGCCGGCAGGCCCTGCTCTCCTCCACCGTGCTGACGGCTCCTCCAGCCCCTCCACCTCTCTGACCATCTGGAGCATCTCCTGGGTGCCCACCGACACCTGCCATACATCATTACTTGCATGGTAGAATATATGAGGCAGAACAACAGGAGGCATTTAGCAAGATGTTCTATACAAAGTAACTCAGTGAAGGTGTCTGCAGAACCTGTAGAAGTTCAGGAAGGAATCAAAGGTTTTCATTATTTCTATACGAGAAAAGAAAACACCTGATTATCTAAAGAATGATCTACATTTCTATGGTCAACACAGTTACGGCTGATTATAATCACTATCTCTTATACAGACATTGTGTTACAGTCTGTTTCCCAATTGATTTGTGTTTGCCCTTACCTTAACCTAACCTATCTTAACCTAACCTTAACTTCAGCATAAGACAAGCTTTAGCACTCAAACATCACACTGGCATAAAAAGTGTTTTACAGGAGTCAGGGTCCTCTTGTTCTCCAGGACCACAACAGGGGATTTTGTCTTCCTCGCCAGCGGCAGGTCTTGAGCAAAATTAGAGGTAAACTTTCCATCGGTCTGCAAGCAGAGCTGTTAAAACAGAGTAAATGATATGAATCATATGACCTTTATTTAATCATAAATCTAAAATCTACTAAATAATCATAATCTCACCATTTCCTTCGGTTGGTTGATGTGAGACAGGACAGGAAGAGGAAGTTGAACACTCTCATCATTGCACCTGAAGCTGAGAGTGGCAGACGTACCATTGAGGAGCTTCACACTGATCAGATCTGACAACTGGAGGAGACAGAAAGACATGTTGATTGATTTACTTCAAATGTACACAATGTTAAACTAGGTTAGATAGAGTCCTGTGGTTTTATGCCAGTTTCAGTCCCTCCAGGTGTTCCTGACATATCACATTCACAATGATATCGGTCACCATGACTTTTACCTTCGACCACTGAAATCTCATCAGTTAATCTTTTGTCAAAATCTGAAGAAATTCCTTAAATGCAGACTTGATATATATCACTTGCAAGAGACCAAAAATATGTTTTGTGAGGCCACTGTGACCTTGACCTTTGATCTACTTCAGTTAATCTGTGAGTCTAAGTGAATGTTTAAGCCAAATTTGAAAGCATTCTCTGAAGGCTTTAACGAGGCAAAAGAGAATTTTGTGAATATCTGTGCCAGATTTAGGCAAATATTCTATGTTTCTGATAAGTCATGTTCACAAAAACATGAGGTCACAGTGACCTTGTTCTTTGACCTTTGACCACCAAAATCGAATCAGTTCATCCTGGAGTCTAAATCAACGTTTGTACCAAATTTGAAGAAATTCCCTCACAGCGTTCTTGAGATATCATGTTCACATGAATGGAGCTGACGGACGGACTGACAACCTTAAAACATAACTCCTCCGACCACTGGGTGTCGCTAGCGAAGAGGGAGAAAAATAGCAAATTGACTTAAGCTACAGTGAATTCATTCATCTACTCTGCATGAAAACTCCCTGTTCATCAACAAGCTGACCAAACAGTCCAGATGAAACGTGTCAGAGACTCTTTGTGTTTGTTCCTCAGTGGGTCATGCATCATACCCTGCTTTCCTCCCCTACAGTGACATCTCCCTTGTAGACGTCAAACATCACATGACAGGCTCACCCCATCACCATCACCTCTGACATGTTCTGAATGCAGATATAAATACTGACACATTGTCAGTGAGGACAGACTGAAGGGAAGTTGAGACTCCACAGAGAGATTTCCTCCAAACTGTTGCCAAGGGAACGTCATTTATTTATAACGCACAGAAAGTGGCCATAAGCTTTTATAACTGTATATGTGACATGCGGGTACTGTAATTTATAGTCATATTTTGTACCTGTATAACGACCTTCTTTTTAAGTGCACTGTGCGTCTGCCAGCTCCACTCCTGACTTTTCCTCCCGTAGTGGTCATTCATGAATCCACCATCCTGGTCCCACACTGCTACTAAAGAGGAGCTGGAGAAACATATACAATAAGAACTATATTTTACACATCATCAAAGCTGTCACACAAACATTTTTATAGTATAGAGGCATTTTGCAACCACAGTGCAGAGCAAGACATGAACAAATAGACCATGTTTGAATCAAATCAATTCGAATCAAGTCAGCCTCATAGGGATTGATAAATATACGTAGAAACCTGAGAGAAAGTGAGGGATCCCTGTCCCAGGACGGACAGAAGTGCAATAGCGTAAAACGTTTGAATGGTTCACAGCAGAGCAGCAGATCAGAAATGTAGTTTGGCCCCAAATCATTCGGAGCTTTATAAACCAACAGTAGTTGTAATATCTCCACAAAGGCAGAGATGTTATAACTGTTTGAGATTGTAAATGTCACATAATCATGGGAAAATCTGAATTATTTCTTCATGGTGCCAAAGAGGACATTATGGTTTGCACAGAATGACCCTCATGATTGTCAAACTGCACATCATGTGTAAAGAAATTACAGGAGATTTCCTAAAATGAATTCATCACATTGGAACTCACTTGTGAGGGTGTGTAACAGCCCCGTGCCCAAATGCAGTGATAGTGGCCAGGATGACGGGACAGTCGCTGTCACTGAACACGTTGGTATAGAAGCCTCCACAGGGCAGAGCTGAGTGGCTCTGGCAAACTGCTGTGCAACCAGACGGGTAGCTGAGAGGCAGGGTCAAGGGTCAAAAAATCAGATGCAGTGACACATTTACCATATGCCCTAAAACTGCTTCACTTCCTGCGGGAAGGATACTATATGAACGAGGAGCCGTCGTCGATCCTGTAGTGTAGTTTCTTCTGTGCTGGATCCGGCTGCTTCACTTCTGGTATCCGTGGTATCCCGTTAACTAAGACGGACGAGCCGCTCTTCCTCCTGGCTCTGCTGCTCTTCACTTTTGCTTTTGCTTCTCCATAGTGACACAGTCTGAGTGGACTGCTCAGCTTCGGTGTTTGCTGTCTTCTATGTGAAGATGAAGTTGTTTTTAAAAAATGTTTTAGCAATTACTAACCAATGTCAAATTTTGCACATATGTTAGCCTTCTGTTTTTTAATGAGTACTGAACACAGAGTACAGCTGAGGCTGATGTCTAGCAGGTGTCAGAAAGTACTGGACTGATAGTTTCAAACAGTGAAGATGCGACATTGATGTTTGAATCAAATATATTACCGATCCGTACAATATTTGCAAAGACACGTTAGGCTTAATCTAAACCACAAATTGCAACATGGTGGAGCTAGGCTACAGGAATGATCATAAAGTCATTGGACCCATTGTAGAAAGCTCGATCCAATCTATCCAATAGATATTTCTTCACTGCAAAATAATGTGGACTGACCAAACAAATGAAGCTAAGCAAAAGTTCAGTCTTGAACACTGTGTTCTTCCCAGGCAACCACCCAATCATAACCTTTGTGAAACATCCCAAGTATAATAATCCAATCACCACCACCAGTGTCCAGACTCTGGGTGGAAGTCTCCCTCCATCCAAAACATCTCATTCATAGGTGTTCTTACTTGGTTTCTACCTCTGCCTGAGGTCTAAGCACCAAAGTCAATTCTTCTTGTTCACAATAAATGTAATTTAATTCTAATTTACTCATTTGAATTTTCACTAAAAGTCTTTCCTGATAGAGCTGACATTTCCAGAGCTAAAACAAATCTGATTTGCTCATTTGATTATCAAGGATGTAATCCTTTGGAATGTAAACCCTCATTGACAAACTTCTCATTTTAAATGCAGAGGAGCAGAGTAACGACGCACTCAGGATTTCTTGCTGCCCGCAGTCGCTCCACCGCCCACTGATACAATCTGATCTGCTGAGGCTCGACGTGGGAGGGCTGCTTCGGCTGAACGATCCAACCTGGACACAAGTCACATCCAGCTGAGGCAGCAGAGGCACAGCAGTGACACACAGTCAAACAGAGTCACATCAGCCACATCATCAACACAGTGAAGCAGCTCCGACCTCGTACCTGGATCTTTACGGCTGCTGGATGAGATGGAGAAACTGATGGATGAGGAGCTACAAGCTGCTGGGGAGAGAGAATATGTAACTTAGTCATTATGTTGCTTGATATTTATATATATCATATCTATATGTTCCCATTTCAACCAACAACAACCATAGGGCCCATACAGTATCTCTCAAATTCTTGCCTCCCTTCATTTGCTACTAGTTAATTGATTTGAATATTATTTTAATAAATTTGAATCTCAGCCCCCCTCCGTTATATTATGGAGCTACTAACTCTCTATGCTCCAAGCTGTGATCTAAGATCTTCCAACCAACACTTACTATAGTTCCTATAACTCAAAGCTGGTATAGAGGGGACCAGGGTTTTACCATCAGGGCCCTGAGGCTCTGGAACTCCTCGCCTCAGGAGATTAGACTTGCCAGAGCTTTTATTCTAAATCATTGCTTAAAATAAACTTTTATAGAAAAGCCTTTTAATGTCTGATTTTAACTATTTTTAAAGAATGTTGCTTGTTTTTAACATTTTCTCACATGTTATCTTGCTTTCTCTTGTTCTGTGTTGATTTATTCCCAAGTACCCCGTGAAACAATTTGAAACCTCTTTTATATAAGTGCTGTAGAAATAAAGTTGTATTATTATTTCGTTAATTATTTCTATATAAGCTGCTGCAGTGACATTAGAAAACTTAGTAATGTTATTCAATAGCCTGTAACTGATTAACATACAGCAGTAACTGGGCCCAGCTACCTTGTCTGATCTGGTAAACAAATCCTCTCACTTCCACAAGCTTGCAACCCAAGATGTTGTCAGACTCCAGAGGTCAAGAGGAATAACCTGTTCACTCCTGTCATTCTCATTGTTATTGTCTCCTACCTGTGTTAATTCTGACATATAGAGGAGCAGTTTCACTTGGGGACGGTGCTGTCTAATTCCTATAGTTTTCCATGTATCGTACAGTCTGTGAGGTGTCCCCATGATGTGAGACAAGCATTTTAAGTATAGGCCTACCTCATAAAGGGTGCATGTTGTACCTAAGGGCTTCATTAATTGTTAATAAGTCTTTTATTAATCATTTATAGATTGGTAATGAGCCAACTGTATAATCTATTTTGGGGTTTTCAGATAGTGGAAAAGCCCTTTGGCTGTTGTTTTGACTTGTATTTAGCATCTTCTGGATTAAAAACTTTTTTCACTTAAAAAATGTTTCAGAACTTTATATTATGATTGCCAAACTTTGTACCGGTAAACCTGTTGACCTGTAAACTGAGAGACAGCATGAAGCATAAAGCATGTTAACAAATTGTTATTTAAGATTTGAACATTTTCTGATAACCTATCAAGTCTGGAATACCTGGGATTCTGATGTTCTTATTAGGGATTTGTTATTGGTCTTTAAAGCATTAATGAATGAATTGTTAAACATGAATAAAAATAACTACTTACAGATAATTTAAAACCTACAGCAGTCTGAGAAGTGTGGAAGCCCACTGAGTTTATCAATATGTTGGAAAATGACAAGTCGATAAAGATTGTTAATAAAAAGAGTGCATGATTTATAAAAATGATGAGCTACCCACTCATGTGATGTGTAGTCAAAAGTTTGTGAAAGGCTTTGATCAGGCAGATACTACCACCACTGATGGATCTATAGATTTTACTCAGAGGCCATTTAGGGGCCAAACGTTACACAGAGGGGCCAATAATATGTCAAACATCCACTCACAATTCCGGATTCAGAAAGATGCACGTTTAAGTCATTACAATTGCTCCATAACTTTAAACAAAGCCACACATCATTGGCTATATTTTGAAAATTGTTTCTTTTTCAAGCACATTGTGTTCCTCAAAAAGTTGTAGTTTTTCCTAGTATATTCTTACATGTGCGTATGCGACCCATGTGGCTCATTTACCTCTGGACTTCTGTTTGCGCTTTTTAACACGTGGATTGGCGCCAACTTGTGGTTTACTCTCAGAGGGACCTGCACTTCCCTCCTCTTTCTGCCTCCTGCCATCGTCGCTCACATGATGGGGACTTCCTCCAAACTTCAGGGAGCCTTTGGACCCTCTTCTTTTGTCAGTCTGCTCGGGACTGCTCAGTAGCGCCGCCCCTGAGGTCAGATCCTGCCAGGAGTGACACAGAATATTTGCCACCCCGTGTGGGACGCGGCCCACCTCGGCCCAGTCGTACTGTGAAAGCAGGAGAGCCAGGTCACTCAGTAACAGAGGGGCTGCTCGCTTGTATACGTCTATTGGCTCCTGGCTCCTTCTGTCCAGTGCAGCAGGTGATGTTGAGGTGTCAGGTTCAGGTTTACCCTCACCACGTGGTTCACCTGTCAGCCTCTTGGCCGCCTCCGCACTGTCATCCTCCCAGTTACTGTGAGGAAAGGAGGAAATTATTCATCAAAAATACAAAAGTACAAACGGATCATTTCCTATAGCAACAATGAAATACCTGTGTGTGTCCTCATGCGCTCCTCCTCCAGGTGCCACATTATAAAGGTAAAAGTGGCTCCGTGTACCTTCAACCCTGTTTCGTCTTGTTGGCTGTAGGGAAGTATATGGTTAATGTCCGGCAGTTTATTCCTAATTTTACAGTCAGCAAAATGACTCATTAACTCACCTGGTCAAAGAAATACAAAGGACCAGCTCTGAGTTCTGTCCGCGCACCACAAGAACTCATTGTTCCCCCCCAAAATCCACAAATTAGTTCCAGATGTTCCCAGCCATCCGAAAAACACACTTCACACAACTAAAGAGCGTTAAAATCCACTTTTCTCTTGTGTGAATGCACCTCTCGTTTCCACCGCTGAGCTGGTTGCTTGGATACACATAGTTCTATAGGCGCGCGCGGCTCCAAGCTCCAACCTGTAACCTCCGTTACGCACCAGCAGCGATCGACTTCTCACACTTACGAGTTGTTTGCGTGACAATATACAAACAACACAACATCGCTCACAAGAACAAATAAGGTATCGAGCCTCTGGTAAATGTTGACACTCACGTCCGGCTTGTGTTGAGGAGCTGCCGTGTGTCACAGGTGCGCACAGCAGCAGCAGGTAACATGACCCTCAGACGGTGCCACGATGTTCAGGAGGAAATGATTGATTGAAGCCAGGGACGTGCACAGACATTTTGGGGGGGAGCATTGCTCGAACCTGGAAAAAAAGAGCATCACCCCCCTCACCCCCCCCATGCTAGTGTAAGTTAACACATCATGTTGTAAGTTTCCTGTGAAGTATAGTTTAAGCAGCAATATGATTTTGCATCTTAAGCTTAACTCTGACATCTATGTGACTGCAAACCACAATATTCAAACTTTGAGAAATAAACTCTTAATGCATTAATTGACATTGTGTACGTCATAAGCAAAAAAAACAAGAATGTTAATTTAGCAAACTCAGACTTGTAGTCACGACATAAACGTCATGATGAGGGTTACAGGGCATCGCTTTCCTTTTTTATTTTATTATTTATTGGCTGGATCACAATTTAAAGTGGTAAAATGTAAAAGTAAACGTATTGGGCTAATTATATTTATGCCAGATTAATAATACCCCTTTTTCTTCAGAGGGGAAGCGCAGTCAAAAGGGCAAACGGACAGTTGCTGCAGGACAACTTCAGCTCTATGCTGTGCAGCTCGGCCCAGACAGAATACGGATAAGGGCCACCTGATAGAGTTCTTGTGTCCCGGACAAAGGTGTAATCTGGATGTGAACCTAAAAGTGGCCCGTTTGTTAAAAGGCTCAAATAGCACAAAACAATTTTTGGCCACCCTTGACACCCTGGTGCGGTATTGGCTTACTTTTGGGCCAGATCTGGCAACCAGGAGCGGACTGACCAAGGGCCATCATTCCACCCAGTATAAGACAGTGTGGAATTGTGGACCAAATATGGGCCAAAACAGTTTTGCTCTGTGTGTGTGTGTGTGGGGTGGGGGGGGATCTATCAGGGCACTGCATGAAGGAGACACTCTGCAGAGGGATCATGTTGCACTCCTCCCAAATGAGACTTCCTCTGCAGGAGAAAGACAACTGATAATAAAAAAAAAGTTTCTGCACAGAGGAGAGGATCGTCTTCCCTCCGCTCAGGTCAAGCTGTTGCGCGGAGATCGTCCATCAGCTCCGTTATTGGCTCAGCCTCCTCCAGCTGCTCCACGCTTGTTTCTTGCTCTGACCACTGGAGGCTCTCAGCAGTTTATGCGTCACTTCATCTCTCCGTCGGTCGGTCGCCGGTCATGGCGGAGCTACAGCCACAGCGAGAAGTGGAGCCGCAACTTCTCAACGGGGTCGCGGACCTGAACGAGGAGAGGGAAGATGCGGATGCGCCGGAGTCAGTGAAGAGAAAGAGGAGGAAGAAGAAGAGGAGCAGGACCACTGCAGCAGGTAGGAGGCATCACTTAAACAGGACCATTGAGGGAAATAGCGCAAATGTGTTTCCTCAATAGAGCCACATGTAAAGGCATCAGATATGCGGGACAGGAGAGTTTTCAACCTGTCAGAGGGTTTTACTGTCCCAACTCTGACAGGCTGCTGCTGCTGCTGCTCATCTGGAGACGGGACAATCTGAAAAATTAACACCAGATCTGATTGAAAGAATCCGTTTGAATAACATTTACTCCAGATTAAAATATGTTCCATCCTACAAATCCCCCTCTAAGCTGCATGAAATGATGTAATAGAAGTATCCACAGTTTTAGTGCAACAAGATCCACCACTCTGCACGATGATAAATTCAGCTTTACTGCTCCAAACTGTGGAAAAATAAAAGCCTCGGTATTTGAACCTGCCCCAAGTGAAGTGTGGTCCACACAGCAGTGTCTCTGGAAGGCTAAATGTCAGAATGCTGCAAGGTACACGTGCCCTTGAGGATATTGACCCCCAATGTATAGAAAGAATTAATGCACACACTCTGCCAAGTTGAGACGTTGGTGGATGCACTTTCTTTAAATGAATGGGAAAAACATAATTTACTCTGAGTTTTTTTGTATGTCAAAATTTATATGCATGTCGTGCCAATGGTGCACACGCACGTGTTCATCTGCACATGCATGCAAAACGGCGTGTGTGTGTGTGTGCTGTGTGTGTGTGTGTGTGTGTGTGTGTGTGTGTGTGTGTGTGTGTGTGTGTGTGTGTGTGTGTGTGTGTGTGTGTGTGTGTGTGTGTGTGTGTGTGTGTGTGTGTGACTTTGCAGCAGGGACAAATGAGGCTGAGGGGGATGGAGGAGCCCTATGTGTTGGTGATGTGGCGAAACAGTTGGAGCTGCAGATGCTGGAGGACAAAGAGCGAGAGGAGGATGGAGAAGAAGGTAACTCCTGACCATCTTCCTCATCATCTTCCTCATCATCCTCATCATCCTTATCATCTGCTGTGGTGATCGTGCTGAACTTTTAAGTCCCAGAAAGTGCCGAGTGAAATTCAGCCGGTCACATCTGCAATGAGATATCCGATTTTTCAGTAGCACACTTGGAGCAGTGCCACAAACTGAATTGAAACTAATGATGCTTTCAACAGATGGGGAAGAGGGAGAGAACTCTGCTGGGAAGAAGAAGAAGAAGAAGAAAAAGAAGAAAGGATGTAAGACCTTTTTGTTCTCTTACTGCAACAGATCTTCACAATACCAGGTTTCTCTTTGACCTTTTAGACCACAGGTTCTGCAAGAACCTTGTTCCTCTAAAACTAAATCAATCTCCTGAATACACAGCTCCACATTTACAACAGTTGCACAGAAGCAGTTTGACCTGGTTAATCGGTGTCAGGATAGTTGTGCGGTGAAGGACTGACTCAGGTGTAGGACACAATGCGACAGGACTTACATGTCGAGCAGACGGGACAAAATTAATGACGGCACGTTTGACATTAACAGACTAATGCAGCGAGAGTCGAGAAGAGTCACAGTTTGGACTGAGAGAACTGAAATTAAGTGATCCTAAATATGTGCCACATAATTATCATTCCTACCTGTGGTATAATACAAGTGCTACAGGATTTTTACAGTTTTTTTAGATTTAGATTCTTTAGGGTGCTTCACATAATTAGATCTGTAAGTCAGGGACTGGAGGATTATTCTTCAGCGAAGGTAAAATATCACTGTCATGAACACAGGCAGGATAACTTGTGTTTTCTTGTCTCCTCCTCTCTATCTGGGCCACAGTGAAGGGACAGACTGACCCTCCCTCAGTCCCCATTTGCGAGCTGTATCCCAACGGAGACTTTCCAAAGGGAGAGGAGTGTGAATACCCCCCATCAAAAGACGGGTGTGTTTGACCTCTATGTCGTCCCCTTACACTCAGCAGTGGTTGTCCACTGTGTGATATGCCAAGTGTTTATTTGCTCTGCACTTTATTCACGTTGGACATCATAATGAGGTGCAGTGTTTAATTTCCTCTTCAGGAGGAGGTAATGTTGTCATATTTGTCCTCACCTGTGCAGAGTATGTCACATCCTCATTATGAATATTTGTATAATGAGAAAATAATGAGTGCCACCACCCTCTGTGATGTGCCTACCCCCCCTGCCAGGCGCAGTGCAGCATGGCGGACCACCAGCGAGGAGAAGCGGGTGCTGGACAGGGCCAACGAGGAGATGTGGAGTGATTTCAGGCAGGCGGCCGAGGCACACAGACAGGTCCGCTCTTACGTCAGGAGCTGGATTGAACCGGGGATGGCCATGATTGACATCTGGTGAGACATAAACAGAAATTTCTTCCTCAAGCCCCTTGTAAGACACACAAGTCTTGGCTCCTCATGTTGATCCTGGACTGGCATTGATAGGATTTCAGCACTTCTTTGTCTTAGAAACCAGCAGGAGAGCTGCTGTATCTCTTCAAATGCTTCACGGTGCTTTATCTGTCCTGACAACAGTCTCATCGTTCCTGTCACCTGTTGTCCCTCTGTGCCGCTCTCTGTTTCTGGCAGTGAGAAGCTGGAGGACTGCTCCAGGAGGCTCATTAAAGAAAACGGACTGGAGGCCGGTCTGGCCTTCCCCACCGGCTGCTCCATCAACCACTGCGCTGCCCACTACACCCCGAACGCAGGAGACCCCACCGTGCTGCGCTACGACGACGTCTGCAAAATTGACTTTGGAACGCACATCAACGGTGAGAGCCCACTAATGACTTTCTATGTGCTTATGGAGTTAAGCTGTGCTGTTTCACACTTGGCATTTATTATAACTAGGTAAATGAATGATTGCATTATAGATCTTACTGCCCGGAATAAGCTGTTCTCATAGATGAATCACCTCATGGCAACTGCTGTGAGTAATCAAAGGGTTTGCTCTTTCAGGTCGGATAATAGACTGTGCCTTCACCGTCACATTCAATCCAAAGTATGACCGGCTGCTGGAGGCTGTGAAAGACGCAACAGACACTGGCATCAGGGTAACACGGCTCTATCTGACACACAGGAAGCTTACAAGATACATAAGAATAATCAGTATACAAGTATCCTGAGCACATTTCTCTTGTCTAGATCACAGTGTATTAGTATCAAAAATCTAAAATAATTGCAGAACTTCTATCGGGATCTAATTGGCTCCCAGGGAAAAGGCTTAATGGGACTTGATGTAAGACAATTATGGTACAATAGTCATCATAAAGCAAATGTGGATTCCTTTGAACATGATCTTCAACTTGATAGGAGGGGACACACAAATAGCTTCTAATATATAGATAATGAGGGAATGATGATGAAGATACGATCATTTTTTATTCTTCCCACACAGCACCATTTGTCACTGCATCAAAACTAGAAGACCAGATGCAGTGGTTGACAGAAAAGGGTTAATGGGTATATATATAGTAGAGATAACATATATTATACAGTTAACCAGTGAATGCAAATCAAGTGAGATAACTCAATATGCAGACTATGTTCACAGATACAGCCATTACATGGCACAAAAAACACAGAAACAATCATTTACATTTTAAATCTCACTGAATCCTCTGTATATTATTTCCTCTCCAATAAGGAGCATTAAAAAAGCTATCATAGGTTGAATATTCTATAGTACCTGTAGGGAGTATTTTACAATCCAAAGTACAATGACACTCAGTGGAGCACATACCTCCGCAAAGGCCCAACAGTCCCTTTCCCGGCCCCACACTTGTTCACAATCAAACCGACAAACAGGGGTGACAACATAACCTCCTTGGTGTAGGTAACAAATTCCGAGCAGGTGGAGACTGCACACATTTAGGTATCATTTACAGAGACCCAGTGACTCCCCATTTACATTAACTTATTGATTTTGATGCTACTTCTAACTGGATTCAGAGCTCAGGATCGATTCCTTATTTTGTTCATCACATCATTCATACCTACAAACTCATATGCTGGTTTATTTCCACATTATCTACCTGTCAAGTAACCTTATATGATATACTGTACAGCCCTCTGGAGTTTGTGTAGCTGTAAAAAACGTTTCAGGCGGTGGTGACATTATTGTGTTTGCGCGAGGAACATAATGTAATTTACTGACGTGAGCGTGGACACCTCTTTGTCCAAGTTTGCAGGAATCGACGTGCGCCTTTGCGACGTCGGTGAGACGATCCAGGAGGTCATGGAGTCATATGAAGTGGAGATAGATGGGAAAACATATCAGGGTAATGTGAAGTCGTTTGTCATCTTTTCCTCACACGCAGGTTCAGTGCTGCTGCTTAGTTATTAAACCTCAGTGTGTGTGTTCTCTTTACAGTGAAGCCAATCAGGAATCTCAACGGCCACTCCATTGGACAGTACAGGATACACTCAGGGAAGACCGTCCCTATTGTTAAAGGTGGAGAGGCCACGAGGATGGAGGTTTGTACACCATCAATCACTGGACATGGCTTACTCTGTTCAAATTGCCTTCGCCAAAGAGGTTACGTTTTCACCCCTGTCTCTTTGTTTTTAAGCGATAACGCAAAAACTACCAGGTGGATTACAACAAATCTTAGTGGAAGGATGTGAAAAAGATCAGGGAAGAACTCATTATATTTAGTTGTGGATCCGGATCAGGGGGCAGATACACACATTTCTTGGTGTGGTAATCGCATCAGTTTGGCCAGGGTCTCCCCGTGTCTGTGGGTTTCAGGTACTCTAGCTTCCTCCCACATTCTAAAGACATGCAGACGGGGGTTAGGTTGATTGGAGACTCTAAATTTACCTAGGGTGTGAATGTCCGTGTGAAAGGTTGTTGGCCATGTGATAGACTGGCGACCTGTTTCTGTTGTACCCCGTCTCTTAATCAATGTCAGGTGAGATTGGCTCCAGCTCCCCCAACCACCCTCAAAAGACAAGTGGTATAGATATTGGATGGATGGATGGCGTTTTTCAACATTTTTCTTAATTTTCTCAGAGAATAATTCATGGATATTGAATTTAAAAAACTTGGTTTCATAAGTTGAGGTATGCACTTTACTGATTCTAGTTTAAATTGTGTTTATTTGACTTGATTCTCGGGCACAAAACATGACAGGAGCCTTTTCTACTTGAGTGTCTGAAATGAAACCATTCGGAGCTGCTCGACTTTGCATATAAATGGACCCTTTTTCAGTTCCTAAGTGTAATTGCAGGTACTTGTGGCTGGTTATTGGGTTATGATGAGGTGTGGAGGTATGTTCTAATGCTCTGCTCCAACGGTTTCTTAGTCACCCTCGTCCGCACTTTAATTACGCCTGTAATGGAATTACCGGCCGCATCGCGTAGCAACACATGTTAAAACCCCGGCTCTTCATTTCACTAGCAGCACTGTAATGTGGGCGCCCAGGGTTCATTAACAGGCCGCCGCTTCACCAAGGAGAAACATGGAGATGCGTGCCTGCGTCACAACGGCATGCCTGCAGTGTGTGAGTGTATTTGGACAGGATTGAGTATGTTAATTGGCAAGTTGCTGTGTTAAGCTTTTTTACCTGACGGTTCCAGGAGAGGGGAGGTGGAGTGGTGGCTGCTGATGTGGCAGCTTTGCGTGTGGTATTTTTAGCTGAAGTGTTCTTTTGTGTTACGGGGACATTAAACCTCTTTGTGATCAGAGAGCGAGTGCACAACTGGAGCGGCAGCTGGGCGTGCCACGGGGCCGCGAGCACTTTGACTGATTATCGTGGAGGGACAGAGGGTGTCGCAGTGTTATCAGCTAATACCACAAGCATTCCAACAACGGCCACGCTCCGATAGAGACGCACAAACGCCAATGAAACTCCGCCAATCAACGTACAAAAAAGGACACTGCTGTCCTCAATAGAGTGCATGTGAATGTCTCAGCCAACTGACAACTTTAGGGTTTTGTTATCTACTCTCTGTGACCCCTGAGGAGTTTTTGTCCTTTTTAGTGTCATATCGCATTTAGGCCTACACAAAGGTATATATGCTGTTTATAGATTAAGATGGGTGAGTTTTGTGTTCCTGTCTTTCTTTTCTCTGCCTCTCAGGAAGGTGAAGCATACGCCATTGAGACATTCGGCAGCACGGGAAGAGGTGCAGTCCACGATGACATGGAGTGCTCACATTACATGAAAAACTTCAACGTCGGACACGTGCCAATAAGGTTCATCTCATCCATGTGTTGGAATCCAAAATATTGAGTCTGATAATCAATCCATCATTTTAACAAAAAATCATATCTGCATGTTACTTCACATCTCTAGATTCGTCCTCAAGCTTGTTTTCACTGTTGACTCTGTGTCGTCGCTTGTGCCGCAGACTCCCGAGGGCTAAACATCTGCTGAACGTGATCAATGAGAACTTTTGCACCTTGGCGTTCTGCCGCCGCTGGCTGGACCGCCTGGGCGAGAGCAAGTACCTGATGGCGTTGAAGAATCTGTGCGACCTTGGCATCGTAGACCCGTACCCGCCCCTCTGTGACATCAAGGGCAGCTACACCGCCCAGTATGAGCACACCATCCTACTCAGGCCCACCTGCAAGGAGGTAGTGAGCCGGGGGGAGGACTACTAGAGCGGCATGCAGCAGGAGGAGCACGACTGATCAAAGACAACAGACCTCTTCAGACTGACAGCAATTATGCAATATTTCTCTGAACTAAATTTCCACTGCTAGAGAACCTTTAGGTAAATGTTAGCAAGAGCAACAGACTTGTGTCATGGCAGCAGCTTACTAGTATTTAGTTTTTCCAACTAACTATTGAGCCAGTAGATAAAAGGACATATCTTTAATAAATGAAGTGATTGTCATTTAAGTTACGTGTTGCTTTTAGAAAATATGCAAAATATATAAATATATGTAAGAGAATCATGCAAAAAGGTTTTTGGTGAACACTTTACCCAGAATGCTGTGCTTCATTCCTGTATAGAAATATATATATTTCTATATTTCTTTGCTCTATTACTAATTTGAGGCAATTTTTATAAAAAAATAAATTGTTATAAATCTTGCACTGAATGCTGTGTCCATTTTTGTAGAGCTTAACATATCTATCTATCTATCTGTCGGTCTGTCTGTCTATCCATCCATCCATCTATCTGTTTAGTACTGTTGGATTGATCCATGTTAGAATGACAGGCGTATATTATTTTTATTCATATTTATAATAAAGACTGAACATTATAACCTTCATGAAGGTGGGACTGTTGCATTAAGCAGCATTGGTTTGAACTAGCTGTTCCTAATAAAAAGGTGATTTGATGTCAAACTTTTAACCACCTCATAGTGGGATAGTGTATTTCTCTCTTTTAACCAAAGGAGGGCGGTACTAAAACATGGGTCAAACATGAGTGCGCCACCTCCACTTACTCAGACGTTACAGGCTATTCATAACCTCTTGCTTCAGCATAATGTGACCATGGAATGAAAGAGACTTTTCCCAGAAGCATTAAGAATGAGCTCACTGACACAGACTTTATGCAGTTTTGATTAAAAAATACATATAGGACACACAGAAATAGCATTAGAAATGTCACATTGATGCTTCGTGCACCCTAAATCACCACTTTGTCCTTAAAGAGAAAAAAACCTTTCCTGCTAATTTTCTCTTATTTTGGTAAAGTCTTTGGGACAAGGACATCGGCGGTGATGTTATGACTGAGGAATGCATCATGTCTCCTCACGCACTTTGTAAGTCTCCTTGGAGACAGCGGAGCGGGCCTATTCTTAACCAGACCCAGCTAATCAAAATGGCCTGTGGACTCTGGATCGGATACAGGGTGATGTCAACGAGCACCGGGGCTTTTAATACATATTTATTTTGGGGGCAGCGAGAGTCACAGGCCGAATAGAGGAACATATGTTAAGATAGAGTGTACTCTCTGGCTCCCACAGAGTCAGGTCAGGAGAGGCCTCCTCACAGAGAAGTAGGTCTTTTGAGGACAGCAAAAAAATCCTCCACAGAATCGAGTCTGACTCCAGCGGCCTGACAAGGATCCACTCTTGTAACTGAAGCAGCTGTAAGAGCAAACTCAATCATTGAGCGTTTCAGCCGCTCATCTGTGCCGCAGAGACCAGAGAGGGCGCGGAGGTGTGTGTTCGCTCTCTTGTCGGACAGCAGGCGGGCGAGTGTGCCAGAGAAACACAGAGCTCTTCAGATTAAGCCGCCTGATTCCTCTAATGCTGTTTTCTTCATCCAGGAGTTACTTGTTGGGACCTGCACTGTCCCAGAGCCACTGCCAAGGACATCGAGCATATGCGCACGTTCACACAAATATACACACAGATTCTGATGATGACCTATGATTTATCACCAATGTGTGTGCGACGACAAGGAGGATTCAGTCTGGGCACCTTTGCAAGATTCCAAACAGCTCTCAATGAAATAGATACAGCAGGACGTGATGATTTAGGCTCATCAACTCTGACAGCTTCCTCGCCCAGTAAATAGAGTTTAACAGAGTATTTTACATGCACTCGTTATTGCTGTATAAGTAATGTGGACAGATGAGCTGAGACATATTATAAAATAAGAAGGAAATTCTAGGATCAGCTTTGTCGGGACGAAGGTGATGCTATGTTCACTCGGATCCTCGAGTGACTGCAGGCGATCTAACTGAATCCAGTTTGTACTTATTTCATATTATTTCATTCTGCAACATCCACAGCATTGTAGTGTTCTGTTCTTGTGACTTTTACTTTCACTTTAGTGTCCAAGCAAAATTCAGACATCTCCTGTGTTTATCTTGCCCATTACTTATGCAGTAAAATCTTCTGCACGTCTCAGCTGATCCCCTCCATCCCTCTGTCCGTGTCTCCGGTCCGCTCCTCCCCGACGCTCTATCGGCGGCCGCAGTCTTTCCTGAGGATGTGGAGCATTTTGCGTCCCAGGCTTGACTTCCACGGTTTAACGAAACTCTTGGTGTTGATCAGCAGTCGGCCGGTCTTCCAGTCCTCGTGTCCCCCCACTACGTACTCTGATCCTGGAGAGAAAGACAGAGCAGAGGATCTGTGACTTTGACTTCTTCTGAGAACGTCACAAAAATACACAAAACAAGATCTAACGTGTAACAGGGTCCATTATGATTTGTAATATAATTTGTATTTCTATAGCTATTTCACTCAAAGCACTTTACAGTACAGATTTGCTATTCACACACATTTATACAGTGCATCTATGTGCAGTACTTTCTTTATTACACATCACTCACACACTGCCAACACAGCCATCAGGGGAAAATTGGGGTTCAATGTCTTGCCCTAGGCAGACGGGAATCAAACAGCCAACCGTCGGGTTAGTGGACGACCCGCTCCAACTCCTGAGCTATAACCGCCCCACAAAATCGGTGTAAATAGTTATAACCTGGCATGTATAGCCCTCCATTGTCCATATGTAGCCTTTCTGTTATTATGTTGTACGTTTACACACTAGTTATAATGTGATATGTTTGTGTTGTTTCATTTGTTTAGGGGCTCCACATATGTACAACATTGACCTGAGGATTTTGTTCTTTGGCTCTTATTGTCAGAATAAACTTGTCAAGACATTCATGGTCCGGCCTTCACGTCAAATCAGAACACAGACATGGCGAGACTCCACCATTTACACAAGCACACTATTGTACAACTGTAATTAACAAGTTAAATACTGTGCTGTGATGGACTGGCTTGGGTTATTGTTGCTAGTTAGATGTGAAATAGTCTTATAACAGAGAGATGGCTCTAATCTTTACGCTGTAAACGTCAAATCAAAATGAGTGATGCTGGGACCCTGGCGCCCACTCAGAAGTCTCTGAGGAGCGACACAAAGCTGGCAGGTTGTCGACTTGAGATTCTACTAATTATACGATTCTGCATCGTGAGCAATAATGTCTCTGATTGGAAGTGGCTGCTGCAGTTAACCTGGGTTGAGGATGGGACATGTGCAGCCGTGGGTGGTCCAGGACTCTGGGTAGAGGGTGATGCTCTTCTTCTGGATCTTCATCTGACGACTCTGGTACAGGACCTTCTTCACTTTGACCTCCACCTCGGCGTGGGAGCCTTTGTCATGAGCTGACATCACCTTTACAACCAGCACTGCCAAGGAAAAAACATCGATACATCACTCATACAGCAACTCTGTAGAAAAACAGCGCCAACATCTACAAACACCATCATTAGTAATTTTACACTTCTGGCACGGTAAACCCTTTTCATATCACATTTATGAGGATAAAGGGGAACTCAATATGTTTTACAATCCAAAATCACTTTACTAGTCATGAGGCACACTATCTATACTCTGCTTTATTCAATGCAGCAATGCACCAACAGAGGCGGGGAAGAAGAGGACTGCTAGCAAGTAATCACAGATAAACACTGTGCTGCTACATTTTCAAATGTTGTATGAGGAAGGAAATACAATCTTTGTGAGTATTCAAAATCAAGTAGGTTGGTTTGGGGGGGGTAAATCTGAATCAGAAAATGTATCCCAGACAAGCATATAGAAATATACAGACCTAAATAATGTAAGTATGAAAGTGTATTATTTCTGTATTATAACTGTATCTATTTTTTGTTATGTAGTGATCGTGATATAGGTACATCTCAAGGGATTTGTCCTAATAAATACATTAGTATGCATTACTCAACAATATATAGAGAAAAAAAAGAACGAGAATATGGTAAAGATGTATAATCGTGATTGAGGTGTTGGCAGCTGATCGTGATTAATGATTACCACAAAAGTACTACTAGATTACAACTAGATACACAACATGCCTACTCACATTTACTACTATTAATGGCAATACCGCTATCATCAGACATTTTCTTTTGCATAAATACTTTAAACATTGATAAACCTCTACATTTTTGTTAGACACTGTGCTCTGGTACACGTGACATAAAAAATGTGCAGTATACATTCAGTATCACAGATCCAGAGGAAACCAATGCAGAATATATCAGATAGAACAACCAGGGGTATTTTTTAACTTTATAACAAACCGACCTGGTGGTTTTAAGCTGCTACTGACTTAATTGTGTCGTTGAATGGCCTAACAATAAATGACTGTCGTGACCGGCTCACACAACACTGAATCAATGCATTGTGTCAAATAGCTCTTACCATAGTCGTACTCTGCAGCACAGAAGAGTTTGGGGCTGCTGAGCGTTACTTCAACACATTCACATTTCTCTGAGGAGAGTGAAACAAAATCAATAAGCTTTGTATATAAATCATTTCATCGTGACGTTATAGATTTCAAGAACAAAAACAGCAGCATGGGTGGGATGGGTGTGCAGTGTATTAAGTTGTGAGATGACCTGAGACTCACCAGAGTGGTGCAGTGCAGAGAAAAGCTCCTCTGCCCTAAAGAGTGCCGTCTCACTATTACTGCTGCTGTGTCCCATGTGGCCAGTGACTGTATAGAAGACCTCCACGTCTGAGCTGTGGTGCAGAGGTAAAAAAAAACCAGTCAGGTTCAGGGCTCCGCTCAGCGTTAATAACCCAGAATGCACTCTACCTCCACCACCATACATAACTTTATATAATACATACGGCTGCGTCTTGGCTCTCACCCAGAAACGCAGTCACCAGTGTAGGGGTCACAGTCCCCCGTGCAGTCGCATGGGCGGCAGCCGTATTCGTGCAGCCCCCAGTATCCCATCATGCAACTGTCACAGCGGGGGCCGCCGACGCCAGGCTTGCAAGTGCAGTCCCCGCTGGTAGGGTTGCAGAGAGGGCTCCCACCCGAGAGGACGGCGCCGACAGGGTGGCAGGAACAGGCTGCGGAGGAGAGAGGTGACGGAACAACAGGATCACATGTTAACATCACTGTGACGCCGTCGCAGCAGCAGACATTATGCTCATGCATGTATGTAAAGTGCAAACGCACTTGTAGAAGAAAAACAAACCTATTTAATGAGTAACTCCCACGACAGTATAAAAGTTTAATATATTTCATCATCCTATTGCTGGGAATATACACTGGATGTGCTTTGAGTAGCAAAAACAAACTCGCAATAAATCAGTGGAGCCTGTCTGCACCGTCAGACTCTCAGCCCGATGCTTCCAATTGTTACAAACTTGCTAGAACTGTTTTTCCAAAAAACGGTATGTTTGCTCTTAAAAATGCTGCAGCGTGTCTGGCTGGGGGGGGGGAGAATGGGAAAAATGTGCTCACATGGACCATGGGAAATTCCTTCATTGTTTGCAATAACAGTCACATTCCAAAACAGTAACGTCTTCTCCGTCATTCCTGCGACAGAGTCGACTGGAGTGTTTCTCTATCTCATCACCGACAAGACAAGTGACTTAGAAAGGTGCTGATGGGGAGATACGCGTCCCAAAGAGAAATCAATCTGCTTTAGGGTCAGAGGTGGAGGGTCAGAGGTCAAATCTGATCTACATTGCTGTCCTACATATCTCAAAGGCTGCTCCTCTTAATTTGAATTCTCAGCTGGTGTTCATGGAGACAAAAGTTATAAAGAAGCGACGGTGCACAGTGAGGAAACAGAGGTTCTCACGTTTGCAGGAGTCAGGGGCCGTTTTTTGACGAGTGGGGTCTCTGTAGAAACCCGTCTTGCAGTTCTGGCAGTGGCGGCCCTCCGTGTTGTGGCGGCAGCTGTCACACACGCCGCCGCTCTGCCGTCCGGTGGCCAGCCACAGCCCACGGCTGAAGTGGCAGCTCCTGGCGTGGCCGTTACACTTGCACCCTGTGGTTTTTGATAGACATACACCACGAAAGAAAGAATGAGATACTTCCCTCTACCCCGCACATTTTGCAAAAAACTTATCAGAGCAGTGACAACTCTTGCAGTAGCTGCTCTGTTATTCATCAAGTATCGGTTTCTCAAAGGGTTACAGGTGATTTATGACTAAATTCATTTAGCAGATAAGTCCACATGCTGTGTGTCCTACTCTGCGTTTGACTCTCTTGCCCCATCACTCACTCTGGCACTCGTGTGGCGTCCCTATGAGGCCGTTGGCAGCCTGCCAGGGCTGATCATTGTGGAGAGGTGCACAGCGCTCACAGTGGTCACCGGCCGTGTTGTGTCGGCACACACACTTACCATGGACCTGCCAGGCACACACAACAGGAAGAAAAGAATCAATTACTTCAGTTTTCATTTTACTGCTTCTTCCATTTCTCAGCAAGTATTGCAACCTATTGTACATTGTATTATATTATACTGAGCTATTGCCTGTCCAAATCGCACCAGACTCGCACTTCCTTGGGCCCTTAACACATCTGCCAAGTGTGAAGTGGATATGATGAACAGTTCTGAAGATATGCGCTCCACATACAGACAGAAAGAAAAGGGGTTCTGTTCTTGAGGTTGGATGTCTATGCTTTTCATAAGATCCAAATAGGATCCTTTATATTTGTGTTTCAGAGTCAGTGTGAAGATGTAACTCTTTTCATTACCTCATTAAGTAATATGCCTTGCCATCAAGGTTATGTTTTCAGCCGTGGATGGACTGGGCCTGGGTTTTTGAAGTACTCATTAACATTTGGTGCAGGTTAAGAGGCAGAATATATTTCACTCTCTTTAATGTGATCAAACCACTTCCTTGTTTTCATTTGCATTTCTACTATGAGAGCTAGATAATCATGTGTGGGATTGTTCGACGAGGTATGCGCTCTAGTGCCATTCTAGTTACCTCTGCCAAGGAGGTCATGGTTTTGTCCATTTGTGTGTTTGTTGTTTGGTTTCTTTCTTTGTTTGTCAGCAGGATTATGCACAAACCACTGAAAAGATTTACACGCAACTTTGTTGAAGGATGGGATATGGGCCAAGAACAAACCCATTCAAATTTGGCAAAGCTCCAGACAAAGGGACAGAGCCAGGAATTTTGTTATCCACTTTCTTTAACATTGCGAGATATGTTGTTTTTCACCAATTTCCAAGGAAATAATTCATGGACCTTTATGGAAAAAATCATGATTATTCAGAGGACTGGTATCTATGAGGGTGTATAGATTGGTGCAGCTCGATTGTATGTAAGGAGACTCTTGGGCCTTGGTGGAGGTACGTGCTCGACTGAGTGCCATTCTAGTTTATACTGATTTCAAACAGCCTTGCACTCATATGTTATGTGTGTATAACAACCCTGCTTCGTATTCGCAACATACTAACATCTATATAGACAATCACTGTGTTTACATGCTGTGAACCGTATTCCTGCCTGTGTAACTTATTTAAACCCCCTCAGGTCATGTTGGAATTACACTATTTCTCCTGTTCTCCATTTACAGTGAAGAGAATAACACGACAGCAGCTCAGGGTTGTTAAAGCATTATGTTGAATACTATAATTAAGGTTTTCACATCCTTAAATCCCTGAAGTGGCAGGTAAATCTATGGCCTAATATCCAGTAGCTTCACTACAACCCTCAGCTTCAGCAGGACGCACGAGAGCTCACTTGAGTAACACGGGCGTGGTGGGAATAAAAGCACCCAAACCCTTCTCCTCCCAATCCAACCACATCAACAGAAATGCAGACAATCAGACACCGTCAGCAAATCACAACATCTGAGTGTGATGAATTTTTACCCAAGAACAAACCATACAAGTGTGTTTTGTTGGTGCGATGCACGTTCGCAGAATCTAGCTGAAAATTGCTCACCATGTTACTCGTCCTCTGCTGGCTGGTTTGGTAGCTCCTGGCTGGAACGCAGTGGTCAGCGTGTCCATTGCAAAGGCAGCTGCCTTTGACAATGAAATCATAAATGGCGTAGTGGTCGGTGGGGAGTGCAGCAGCACCGGGATGTTTGGCCTGGCAGGGACACGGCTGGCGCTGCAGCAGGCGGACTCTCAGGTTGGTGATCATGAGCTGGTCCTGAGCAGATGGTCCATAGGGATCCACTGACTGCCAGGGAGACAAGGCTCGATAGATCACCTGCAAAGGAAATGATGAGAAATCTCACAAACCCTGTGTTGTTTCACTTGTAAACAATAAATCTAATACGTGAAAAATATTATCTTAAAGACGCACCGGGATGAAAAACGTAAATGATGTACGTTTCTTTTTGTGTGTGATCTGCCAAATAAAAAACAGACAGGATCTGATTTTCCTTTATGTTTTTTAAAAAGTTCCCATGTAAAGATGGTCAAATGGTTCTTGTTCACTCTCATTAACTTTATTGCAATGTTGATGTTTTCAGTTTCAGTTTCTACTCCTACAACATTATAACATCACAAATAAAAACTGTCAGACACAAAGCAACGTGCTTTTTTCAATCCAATTCTCACTGCAGTTCTGTGCATCGCCACTGAATGGTGAAAATACTTGAATCGTCCAAAATTCCCTTTAGGGAAATACTATTATCTTGCATAATGTCTTGGGAAATAAAAAAGTACCAGTGATACTATATTAAATCTTTCAGAAATCTGCATGTAGGTGGGACTTTATAATGCCTCTCCCAGGGATGGATCTACAGAGGGGTCAGCTGCCACCCTAAGTGCTGCCCCTACTGGTGTCCCACAAGCTGTCCCATAATCCAACAATTAAAAAGGCACGTTTATGTCCCAAAAGCACGAAAAAGGACAAAAGAGTGTCTAAACAAAATAGATGTTTTATCTCTCTTTATATTACTTCAAGAAAAGTAAAATTCCCTTTTTAGGGAACTACTTACATTTTATTTTCACCTTTAAATGAACTGAATCAAACTTTTATCATTTAACTGAATCTTTACTGAAATGAAAAGATGCTATTTTAACTTTTTTAATTGGTCCTTACTTAAAAGATCTTGCATCGTCCATTTGTCCTGTCAACAAGGACAAAGTTGTTGCTGTATCATAATTTATTTATTTTGTAAAATTACATAATTTGATTTGTAAGTAAATGTCAACAATGACAGGATTTACTGTGAACTCATTGTGCAAAAAAGGTGTCTTTGTACCCTTCAGCACGTTTAAACTGAGTATGTATGTATGTATATCTGTAGTATTGTTTCAACAGTGAAAACCTTTATTTATGGGATTTCTTTAAGGCTTCAGCTACAGAAACAGTAATTATACTGGCTGAGGGGCTTACATGAGGAACCCGACAAACTGTAGAGAGACACATACTTGCCTCATATACACAGCAATTATGAGATCAGGCAAAACTATATATTCACTCAGACATTCAACCAGAACCTCCTGACGTGGTCTGTGAGTTAAAATAAATCTATCCTGGACCGTGAGTCTCCATCTGACACCATCTGTGTCAATGAGTGTGTGTGTGTGTGCTCATGAATTAACTGTAGCTGCTTATCTGGCCCAGATCTCCCAGTGAACACAGAGCAGTTCCAGAAATGCTCTGGAAGACCATCAGAGGCAAAAGTGAACATTGATATTGTTCCCAGTACTAAACAAATAGTCTCCCACAGCTTATCAGAGAAGGTCAGTTTACAACACTTGGTCCACTGTTTAATAGTGTGTGTGTGTGTGTGTGTGTGTGTGTGTGTGTGTGTGTGTGTGTGTGAGTGATATCATCCTCTGGAGCGTCTCGCAGTCAGTAAATGGACATCAGAGAGCGGAGCAGATGGTGAGTGTTAAGTAAATATTTGGCAGCGTGTTTTAATAAAAATCACAGTCCAATATTCAATATTCATCTCTTTGATCTTTGAAGCTTCAACTGATCAGCAGCATCATTCATCGAGGATTATTTATTATTAACCATGAATCATGTATTAATAACAGAGCTTTAATTCGGTGAGGGTTGCGATTGGGTGGGAATGACTGGCCACAGACTTTATGAGGAAATCATATTGTGTAAAAATTATCATATGGTGATATCGATATAAAAATTCTGCCGTTTGAATGAAATGTACAAACCTTAACTAAAAACTAGCAAAAACTAATGTTAAATGTCCGTGCTTTCATTTGAAAAAACATATAAATGTGTCTGCCATGTGAACTATATTTTTGGTTTTATTTATGATAACTATTTTTCTTTTAAGAAATTGTCTTGTATTGTATTGCATTGTATTTAATGCGTTTTTTCTGATGTAATAGAAACTGTAAATGACAGTTCCTTGCATTGAGTATTAATTTGATAATTTTATAGATTATATGTTTTGCAATTGCCAACAATATATTAGTAGGAATAATTTCAAGACCTACAGGATCATATTAATCTTACAATGTGTCATGATTCATGATAATGAGTTGCATTTTCCATTACACTGTTGTTGCACAAGTCTCAGGGGTGGGTCTACAGAGGGGGCAGCCGCCGCCCTGACAATGAGGGCTGCTCCCAAGTTTTCCTGCTCCTAAAGGTGTTGTAGTAAAACAATGTTATTTCTAGGTAGCTTTGCTGAGATTTTGAGAAAAACCCAAATAGATAATGTAGACATTACAGGGTTTTTGTTTTTTTGCTCTCTCATTATATGAAATCCAGTAAAATAATGTGTATTCCCTCGTTTTATTCATTTTTCTGTTGTTGTAGGCCCAGTTATTGTTTGCCTTAAGAAGTAAACTTTTCCAGACTACAGCCACTCACCTCTCCTCTGGTGCAAGGAAAAGCTGCAGAGTACTTGGAGGTGCATGTGGCCCCACTCTCCCCGGCCGATGACGCCTCTGCCAGGCCGAACACCCCCTCACAGTCCCGGGCGTAGTACCTGAGGGTCCTCCACGTGCGCCCGTGGTCCTGGGAGCGCTCCAGCAGCATGGCAGCGGGGCGGGGGGAGCGGAACACCACGATGAGATGGGTGAAGAGGAACTCGGTCTCCAGATCCAGCTGGAGCGTCTCCTCCTCCGGCCCCTCTGCAGACTGCCACCAGGTGTCCGGGTGGCGGAACGAGGAGTCGCTCATGGCGGAGGGAGGGTGAGCCTGAGCGGGGATGGCGGAGTTGCACTTGGTGCACTTGGCCGGGGAGCAGGACTCTCTCCTGCTGGGGTCAGAGGTCTGTTTGTAGAAGCAGAAAGGTTCCGAGGAGTTGGAGCCGCAGGTCGACTGGGTCCTCAGCACTCTGCCCGGGGACAGGTTGCCCATGCGAGGGTTGCAGGCTCGACCGGAGCAGCTGTTCTCCACAGCTGGATCTTTGCCTCGTGACGTTTCTGGTAAGAATAATAAAAAAAAACATTTGTTAATATGATACATAAATAAAACGAGTAGAAGTATAACAAGTATAATCTGTGAGAGAATAACCGCAGGTGTAAACAGATTTATTTTCTCAGTGGATTTAAAGGCTTTTGCGAGTTTGGTCCACGCAGTGCGCTCCCGATGCTGTGACGCACGTGGATGCGCGAGTTCCCCAAAATAAAACCACCCAATCCTTGACGTATTTATTCACATCTTCATTAAAGGGGTGAGAAAAGCTGTCAGTCAAATAAAAGCAAACTCACCGGTTAAAAGAGGAGAAGACGTGCACATCACCGGGAAAGTGACAAGTAAAGTCCACAGTCTCATTGTGGAGCAGTTGAGTTGTGTATGGCAACAACAAGAGGGCGCATTCAACAGCTTGATCCAGGGGAACGCGTATCCATTTGTTTGTTATCCAGTATTGCTTTGAGACATAAAATAATCTAACAGCAAACGTACACTACACCGGAATTAAGAAGCACAAGAGACTGAAAGGGGAGATTCCTCCTGTCTGTCATGGCGGAGAAGCACCTGGTCAGATTTAACTGGTATTATCCAAGATCTCTGCAGTCATTATCCTCAGATTATTCCATCCCACACACTTGAGGGTTCAGCGTCACTGTGGAGACTTCATTGACATTTGGGAATAAGAAGAGGTTAGCACCGCCCTCGTCTGGTCGTCTCCAACACACCCCTCCCTCTGTGTTTCCTCAAATCAGACTTTTTTCCCCTTTAAAAAATGGCAATAATATATATATATATATAGATATATAAAGCATTTCTTGCAGGTAAGACAAGATCATGATTTTGGAAAATGTTGATCATCTTTTCATCATCTATGAGAAGATGACTGCAATGATGAGGATTATTGTATTAGCCCACATTATATTACACAAGTGCAGTGCCCATTCCTGCCTGTTTGCAATGACCTGTGTTAATTCTCCAGAGCTACTCCAGAATTATTCCTTGTCATTAATGAGTCATTCTCTAACAATTCTACAATATAGTGTCACTTTTTATTGTCCGTGTGCTGGACGCTGTGTGCAGAGCTTGTTGCAAACAGCCTATGGTGCAGAGTGAAGTTAGTAAACTTTGTGTTCATCCTACCTGGTTTATCTGCGGTGAAGATTTTATATTCAATGTTTTTTATAAAATTTAACAGAATTTGATTCATTCATGTTTGTGCCTTATATGTAAGTTTGAAGTTCTGTACATTTAATGTCAGCTATTTCAGAGGTCTGTTAAGCCATCAGCATAATCTTAAAACCCAAACTTCAAAATTGTTCTAAATGAAAGCTCTGTAATTCAGCTCGATATAAGGCATTGCAGCAACTAAATAATCATTGTTTTTACTTTAATGATCATTTACTTTAGAGGTGATTCTCAGAATGTAGTTAACGTAACGGAGATCAGAACCCACAACACCCGTGTGAATGTCTGTGTCAATCTGATATGGAGAAATATAAATAATCAAATCCTTAAAATGATCTGGAAGGACAGTCATGTTATCGGCCACAGGCTGCCACTTTCCAAACGCTGCTGTACTTTATCTAAGGACGTAGAAAAAGATTCAACTCAGTCCACTAACTGAAGGCACACTGCCCCGTCCCCCTGACTGCTGCTGGTCGCCTGTTTATTCCAATTTTACCTATACTGAATATATTGTGTTAGTGGGTAATTAATTAGTGCTATAGATTGTTAGCCTCAAATCAATAAATGCTTATACAGACCAGCAATAACCTTTTTCCTTCTGCATTCCTCAAACACCCATGTTTGAAGAAATTAGCTGTCATCAGGTGGAGGAGAAAAGAACTGCTGATGGTCTAAAACAATAACTCAGAGATTTAATTTCCCTCCACGAACCACCCAAGCACCGGAGCGCTGACTGACAAGTGTGTCATTGGGTTGCATTCCGGCCACATATCACCACTTGTTTCTAACTGCCACTCATTAACTGTGTTTTACTTGCCTCGTCAGACACACATCAGCTCTGGAGCTGAGGGGTCACAAAACCCTTGACCCCATCAAGTCTCACACCTTTTTTTTACTTTAACAGTGACATCATCTCATTTCAAGACATTTGAAGAAAGAAATGGTGTGCGTGATACTACAGGCAGCTTTGCATGTGGCATTCAAAGTCATTTAATACTGATTTGATGTAGAAGCGCAGACAAGTGAGAAAACAGGTTGATGATGAGTGAAGTTGAAAAGGGAAGGGGGTCAGTGAGACTGTATATCATATTTGTAAATACATAAGGTCAGAAGTAATATGTTCCCACTCCGCCTGTCATATGAATCATCCTCTCTTATGTGTGCGTGCACATGTTAAAGAAGGAGAAGAGGACTCATAAGCATTCTCAGTCTCTTCCCTGAGGCATCCTGGCCCTGACGGATCAGGACATTCCTGGAATACTGTGACTCTCGTCACAGTGGCGGCCCCTCTTCCTTTAAAGGGGACAGGGTTCATGCCTGTGTGTGTTTTTAGATTTTCATGGGTTATTTCAGTTGTTTTCCAGCGATCTGCCAGGGCAAGGGGTGATGCACCTCGAGTTGTTCTTTGTACATCACTTGTGTTTTTCGATCCTCAAATCCCAGGAGTCACCATGAAAAATGCTGCAGGAAAGGATGTCTAATCTTGGCCAGTCGGTGGTGTATTCCCCTGGCAGGATGAAAGCAAGGCAAATCATAAACAAATTCCTTTACTCTCTTTATGTCCAGCGTTTTTTTGTTTCTCTGTTACAACTTGAACACTACTAAACCGAATCATGAAAGAAGTAACACGATAATGTGGGTGAAAGAATGGAAACAGGCGGAAAGAGGCTCTGTCAAGCTAAATCAGCACCTCCAAAGCGCACATATTAAAACATGTTACATCTTAGCTACTTTCAGACATGCACTGAACTCTGGACATTTTCCTAGGACTTTCCGAAGGGGCTGTATCTGAGAACTCAGATGTCACTTTCTCCGGATATTTTCTAGAACTTTTGCCCATGTCTGAGTAAGTCCATGTTAGACCACAGCGAGCAAGTGGGCGTGTTGAAGATGTGTCTAACCTGCAATGGACACAAAACTAAAAGAATAGAAATATGTCAGTTTTAAAAAGAGGAGCCACACAGGTGGAAGAAGCAAAAGAAGAATTCAACTTGGAAAGAAAATTAGATCTGAGAGCTTTAGTTGATGAGGGCTGACGCCAACAACATGCTGTAAACAAAAACATGTATTGCCTCCTGTCTACTCAGGTGCCACCACTCATGTGAATGTTCCTGTTGTTGTGAAACGCCTGACCCAGACAATTTCCTGCTGTGTTCTTCATAGGTTAGATACAAATTTGGAAAAATGTCCGGATTTTCGGGACATTTTTTTTTTTTTTTTTAGTTCCTGCATAAAAACAGCTCGTTTGTTAACCCATATAAAAAAGGCAAAGAATTACCGCTTTGCTTCAATATGGGGGGGTGACGTACTGAAGTTTTTGTTAGCGGAGCCTCCAGGAGGTCACTGCACCCATTCAAGAAGTAGCCCTGCACGTTATGCCCCAGCAAAGCCACAACTTGTCATTTTTACCCTTCCATTTACATATGGATTAAACTTACAAAACATAAAGTGGTAATGGGTTAGCTTTAGAGATGCCGTTAGGCGGGAATTTTACTTTCTGACAGAGCCAAGCTAGCTTATGCGAGGCAAAGCTAACAAGCTGCTAGGTGAAACTGCACGCACCATAAGAGTAGTATCAAACATCTCATCCAACTTTCAGCAAGAATGGAAAAAAAGCATACTACCAAAAATATAAAACTTCTGCTGAATTCTGCTGTGCTTGGCATCCGCAGTGGTGCTTCTGCTGTGTCATCTAATGGACCAATGAGACGACAGACTCTGGGCTGTTCCACCACCTCTGGCCTGGTTTATTTCCAGACTGTAAAAGGATATGGTCCCCCTCCACCCCCCCATGCTGCCATGTCCCCTAGTACCTTCAGCTCACTGAACCGTCTCAACCCTTGCGAGTAATATGTCTACTCTCCTGTAAAATCCAGACAAAAAGCCAGACATGCTCCAGGCAAGGAGGGAAGGTGCCGTGCCCGCAGGCGAGGCGTTAAACAGAAGGCCCCACACATGCTCCGTCGCCGCTATCACTGCTTCCACTTTTATGACGTTTATCGCTGCTATCTGTCTGCTCGCAGCCATGACATCACCCACATTTCAGACGGTTTAATCTGGAATGCCAAAAAATAGAAACAGGATCTGAGTTATGTAAATATTAGTTCTACACTCCAAGTATTCCCATGATGTAAATCGTTTGGCATTTCTGCTATGAGTCATTTATTTTACAGAAAGACAGCAGCACAGCAAATACCTTTCCCTACCGCTCCACAAAAATATTTCGCTTCACAGCCTCCACCATCCAGACACCTCTGGAAGCTTATACTCTATATTTCATGCCACCTTTTGACACGCTGTCTTACAGCACAGGAAAGACTCAACAGATGACTGAGCACAAAGCCTGAATTAACAGCAAGAGTGGACAGGGAACCGGGGGGGGGGGTTCACCTTCATAAAAGCCAGGCGGGCGGATGTGTCCCATTTTACTTTTTAGAGTTGTGGGAGGGGAACTGAAGGTCCCCAGATGGCTGGAGCGTACCTGTGTCATGTCATCTACCCCATGGTGTGAGCAACTGCAGAGAAGAAGACATACAGTGTCATTAACAGCGAGAGAGCAAACAGTGACACTTCAGTGACACTGAAAAAACAATCGTGCCAAACAGGTGGAAAAGTCTAATGTTAGAGATCATGAACACACATTGTTATAACGGATGGGACCTGTTGCATAAACTCATTAGGGTTTTCTCTGTTACAATCAAAAATAGCCAAATACAATGTCACATTTAATTTAATCTGACTCTTATTGTAATTTTAAACAGGAAATTGAAGTTATTGTTTTTTTTGGTTGATATTTACTTGCTATTGTCAGGGTTTAGGGAGCAGGTGGACCCATAAATGCAGAAGCAAGGCAGGAGCAAAGTAAACCAACACAAGGTGTCCTTTATTAAAAGATAAAGTTCTTACAAAAACAAAATCCACGAACAGAAAAGCACTGATCAAAAGAAAACTCTAGAAACATATGGAAGTAAATCAGTCTCATCAGATTTCAAAATTTTAAAGCCTTTGAATTTCTAGCACTGAATTTTTCTACGTTGAAATTACGCATTTGTATTTTTTGCCGCTGAATTTCAGTATTCAAATTTTCAAAGTATAATATTCAACTGCTAAAATTCAGTTGCAAAAATTCAGACTAAACATCCGGGATACCAGGAAAAGCAATCGATAGTCTCACATCGAACCAAACCTCATGCTGGTTTGATGCCATGGATGGTCGAGTAGCGTAGCTGACAGTATGGCGCTTCTCGTTGTGGCAAGCATCACCTGACGTCACATGACCACTGACACATGACCTGATTGGTCGGAGGTTTGGTTCGATGTGAGACAATCGTTTGCTTTTCCTGGTATCCCGGGTGTTTAATCTCAATTTTTGCAACAGAATTTTTGCATCAGAATTTTTGCAACAGAATTTTAGCAGTTGAATATTATACTTTGAAAATTGGAATACTGAAATTCAGCAGCAAAAAATACAAATGCATAATTACAACTTTAAAAAGTTCAGTGCTAGAAATTCAAAGACTTCAAAATGTCAAAATCTGATGAGACCGATTTACTTCCATAGAAACAAGAAAAACTCACAAGCGAGGGCTCTGTTGGTGGATGACATGAAAGGTGTCAGTGAAATGTAACCACGTAAGACAACAGACAGACAAAGGGATGCACAGAGACTTATATGCACGGGGAGGCCGGGTTGATTGAACACAGGTGAAACACATGAGGAACAGATGCTGACAATCACAGGGGCGGGACACAGGACAAAGACAGGAAGTCAAGGCAGAGACAAACGAGGAGAAAAACTTCAAAATAAAACAGGAAACACAGAACTCAGAATGAAACAACTGAACACAAATCCAAACACAAGGAAACACAGGAAAAAGTCCACAAACCAAAGAGTCCACAAACAGATCCAAAACAACAAAATCCAAAATACTCTTCATCTAAGAGGCAAAGTCCAGAGAGTCATGACAGCTATGTAGCATCATGTGTTTGATGGTGAGCATCAGTAACAACTCTATGTAGCTTTATGATTCATTGTTGTTTATCTTTTATGTATAGATGTAAATATGACGTCGAATGAGTGCAGGAAAAACACTTTACTTCCTATATGTGATATTTTAACATATGAAATTGTTCATATAGGTCAATTGACGTTCACTGCAAAAATTGTGCAGTGAATTTATTTATTCTTGCATGACTTCCAAACATTACACTATAAAGATTTATAATCAGTGTTCACTAAATGTCAAGTCTGTCTATGACTAATTCATAAACTGTACATAAAGATGTATGGATCGCCCACCTCTTCCATGTTCTTGTATGGGACATGGGCCAAACTAAGAAGTCAAAGTAAACATCAAATACATTTTTATCAAAGATGTTTGGTGACATTTTTCGATTGTTATTGTCACACTAACTTCAAGTGCAATTTTTATCAGGCAAGATTGGTTTTAATTAGTTATTGGATGCTATAAAGACAGAGTGAATCATGACCGACATCTGATTGTGATGGGTCAAGCTCGTGAATCAATGTTTTTATTGATTTAAACCCACTTCAGTGAGGTAGATTATGCAAAAAGTCACAAAACATTTGTAAGTTGGTGCTTTACGCCATCTATGAGATTGATTGATGGTAACATGTCTTGAAGATTCACCCTTCAAACCTTTACCGTAGCTTGTTGGAGAAGGGGGAGTGTAGCTGGGTTAGCTCTCCCTGTATGCTCAGCTGAGAGGAGGCAGGCAGGATGATAATCGCAGTAAAGGATGGAGAAGATCTGGGTATTGGAGCCTGCCTGTGTTATGTGAGGAATGTCTGCTGCCTCACCTGCTGTAGGCTCCATGTCTGTCCCCACGCTGCTGTGATGTAATGTAGGAGCACGTGTAACATGTTACCCCGCTGTGCGACAGGTCAGGACAAGATGAATATCCCATGAGTGGAGGTGCACAGAGACTGCTGGTCATTTCTATCATTGAAGAGCCTTTAATAAACCAGACTGAAAGTAATTGCTGTTGTCACTCTGGTGTTCGACACACACTCTGATTTCTGCCTCTCAATGACAGTGGAAGAAGTTCTCAGATTGTTTACACTTTGAAAGTCATAGTATTAAGTGTTATCAGGAAAAATACTTGAAGTAAAAGTACTCATGATACTTAGTGATCCTTTATGGAATTAGACTGTTTTATGATTCAAATTATTATAATAGCCTACATTGATGCATTTATGTGTAAGCAACATTTTATGCGTTGATTAAATTTAACTGCTTGATATTCGTTCGTTTCATTTCGTTGGTGGCGGAGTGTGTGTTTACAGTACATCCACAAGGACAAGTGCTGAAATGCTATGGTTGTGCCAAAGACTGTGTTTGCTCACACATAACAACATTAAGAGTGTGTGGTGTTATATGTTCGTAATGTGGGACAGTGGGGTCCAGGAGGGGCAACATTTTACCTCCCTGTATCTATATGTCAAGCACATGTGTGGAGATGAAAATAAACCTGGACCTCAACAAGCAACTCAAACTAGTGCCTTGACGATGAGCTTTCCATAGATAAGATAAGATAAGATAACATAAGATAAGGTCAAATAAGATTAGATTAGATTAGATAAAACAATCCTTTATTAGTCCCATAGTGGGGGAATTTGCAATATTACAGCAGCAAGAGTCAAAAAAGGCATCGGTAAGTAATAAGTAACGTGCAATACTTAAGTTTAAGGATAATAATACTTAAGTGTAAGGAGAATAAGAAATATATGAAAAATATGAATGGAATTAAAACTAATATATACAGTGTAAAAACAGTACAAATATGTCCAATGTGAGGATCCGACATTGAATGGATTTCACATGAACCCTTGTAGTGCAGAGACAGAATGAAACAGTACATTTGGTAAAAATTGGAAATATTGTCTTGGTGTAGATTGTATTTGCATGCAGCACTTTCCTGTGTGGACAAAGCAGAAAATGATGTGACGGACCCAACATGTGGCAGCATGGTTAAATGTGTCAAAATGGGGGGATATTGCCATCTAGTGGTTAAAGTTGGATTTCAACAGTCAGTCCCATTATTAAATCCACGAGATCAGGATTTGTGATTTGGACTTGCACCAAACTGCACACACGCGTAAATACCAGTCCCTTAAATACCTTTGCAAATACACACAACTCCATGTATGCAGTTTAATACCTCATTCGTGTGACTCAGGGTTGAGACCTCAGTGCTGTGTGTGTGTGTGTCCTCTGCACATCTGTACACATGTGGTTTGCTTGGAAAGAAGAGAGGAGCATCCATCAGGCTGGTTTGAGTCTGTGCGCAGGACACAGGTGGGTCATGTTTTATTTTTAACTTCTTCATGTACTACTTTGCCATCTCTAGACGACTATTTGTCACATTATTCAAACGTGAAGGAGTAAATAGTGTGTAGCTTTGGAAAAACACGTTATAATGTAGCATTTCCAGCCACTGTTATAGTTCCAATGAGCTGAAGGTGCGCAGTTGCTTTTTAGGTAATTTAGCTAATCCACTTTTAGGTTTACCGCGAACATTAGTTTACTCGCTTTCTCAACAACACGAGGTCATTTTTTAAAAACTTACTTTTGCTTCAATCTGCAGCGACAGACGATCCGTTTGTTGCTTTAATAAGAGATTCAGGCGACGCAGCGTTTCAGTACTTCCAATAAAAGACGTTCATTGCAGTTAGCGTGTAGTTAGCCAGGATGCAGTTAGCAAGGTAGGGGGCAGCAGACGTGAGGTCATCAGCAACACTTTCGACACGTGTTTGTTCGCTTCGTATAACAGCTTACAACTATGTAATAAAACGAGAAAATAAAGTGAGAATAATATCAGCATCGTAGGAATAAAAATGGTTTACGATATGTAGGGGTCCACCGTCCCTTCGATAGCTCAGTTGGTAGAGCGGAGGACTGTAGTGGCTGTTGCTGAAATCCTTAGGTCGCTGGTTCGAATCCGGCTCGAAGGAGACCTGTTTTTCTTTATGTCCGTCACAGCAACATCTTCTGATCTTTGCTGTTTTACAACACATGTAGCGTCAGTGTCGTTGTTCCAGTAGTTAACATATTTAGCCTTAAGAGTTAGGTTAAGGGTAAGGTTATTTAGAAAGCAATACTTTCTGTTAGCATTTAGACTCTATGGTAGAATGTGTTTAACATTCTACATCATGTGGTTGGTAACACAGGAATATCTCAAACAGTAGTTATAGTAAATTCAGACTACATCCCTATTAACTAAGAGTACTTGCACAGGCTTTACCATACAATAACTTTTAAACGTACATCCCGGTACGACTACAGTTCTGTGCAAAGGTGTCAGGCACTATTTATTTTATTTATTATTAATATTTTTCTTAGATGAACTCTAAGGTAGTCATTCATAACAAATATTACAATGTAGAATACACACTACACAAGAGAAAACTAATATACAGAGAAATAAGGTGTAAGTAGGAAAAACGTATCAAAATCTAAGTAAGATCACTTTTTAATAATACATAGAAGTCTTTGGCACATTTGTTTTTTATTTATTCCCAAGAATTTAGTGTTGTGTTGGATTTCATTACCATGCATGTGAAAACTAAGATGCTTTTTTGTAAAAAAAAATGTAGTCTCATGATTAAAGAATAGAGGCAAAAATCGAATTCATTTAAAATTGTGTATCTTCTAATAATTAAAGACCAAATAGAATAATCTTAAAATAGAAATATTTTGTGAATAGATTCCAATATAACTGCGTACAAGAGCAGGATACAAAGCAATTCTCTGTTGTTTCAGTATCATCATTGCAGAAAACACATTCACTGCGCTCAAAGTAAAATCTTGAAAGTTCACTGGAAAGGTAGAATTGATTTGAAATTTATTTTGTTTCGGTTTGTCAGTGGTTATTTGAATAGCTTCTTCTCTGCAGTAGCTTTTTTAAACAAAAATTAGATAAAACCTTTATCTAATTTTAATAAATCATATCTGGTTTAAATTCACTTCCAGATTCTTTTTAGTCAGGAAGGATAACTTTTTGATTGGATGCTTTCAAAAAGTGACCGTGATAGTTTTAATTTATTTGCATACAAAGTAAGTCAATGCCAACATTGAATCAATATTTGGTGTCCACAGTTTTCACGATTTAGCCTGTCTCTTCGTGTAATCCTGCACTGACTCCATGAGCATATTGCTTTGTGATGGATAATAATCTGAACATCAAAAGTGCCTTAAACTGTTGCACATCTTGTATACTTAAACTAATAAATGTCTGCATGTAAATACCTCCAACATGGACCCACGGTGCAGGTATAAGTTCGGTTTTAGTCCTGGTGTTATCTGTGACCTTTAACCAGGAGCTACTGTCAGTCAGCCATGTTTGAGCTTTCTGTGGACACATATTTGTCTTTTATTCAATGATAAATATTCACAAAGACACTGCAGAAAACTAAACTGAGAGGTTGAGGATTCTTTTTGAAAGACGCTGAGAATTTGGTCCCGCTAAATTATTTTCAGCTCAGCACATGGCGAAGTCTTTATTTTAACAAAGTGCTGTCTCTGTGTACAACAGACTTCTGCCCCCTGTCCCACTATCTCTAATGAGTTATTTGTTTAACCTTTGAATTTGTTGACCCATCTGCCTTTACATGTCTGTGGCACAACATTTTATCCTCCTCAGGTTTTTCCTCAGGGCCTCTCAAGAGTGTTTTCTCAGACAAACAGGTGCTGTTTAACTGGACTAGTTACTGTTAAACTTACTTCCCTGAGGTATGACACACAGGAATAAACATTAAATGATAATCCTCGAATTCTGTGGGTGTTTTGACTTAAGTCGCTGGAGCGAGTAGATTCATTCCAAAGTCTGGCTACCTTCTGCTGCTCCAAAAAATGAAATCTATATAGTTGGTGTTTCAGAGCACAGCTCTGTTTGAAGAGGGGTTGAAGCTGAAGGGATTCCTCCAACTCTGAATTAACTTCTGTCAGCCACAAACACCCTAAATGGACATAAATATTAACAAGTAGAAGCAGGATCATAACGCAAACAATAAAACATTTCCGCTTAAAATTTTATTTTTATCCAAACATATAGATGAAAAAATGTATGTTTGAAAACATATAGATGAAAATCATTTAAGATTTCATATGATTATAGCAGAAACACAAAATTTCAGAGTAATGTTTATGTTACATCATTAAAAAGATTTGATATGAAAATGGCTGAGGTAGTAATGTGGCAATAATAACTAAATTAGAAACAGTTAAAGGGACAACACAAGTGTACATAGGTAAAACTCTAATGCACAGTGGCATAGGGCAGTGGATATACAGGATGCAAGTTCAACACCTAACAATTACTATATAGAAACATACACTGTGTGGCCACTTTATTAACTACACCCATACAATCTAATGAAATCCGCCGAAACAGCGTTGCAACATATTCATCCTTTACACAGATTAAAATGACCAGGTTCCGTATTAAGTATTGATTATATACATTTATTTGAGGTCATAGTTAGTGGACTTAATTCTACTAATATTCTGACCCCATTTTCTTGTATCTAATTTACATTACAAACACCTCAAAGTTAAACTGTTGAGTTCCCCATTACTGCAAACCAGACTCTAAACTATAAATATACAGTTCAATTCATACGTCGCTGACAGTGTCAATGAAAAGTGAACATTAGAATCTTTGTAAAGGAAACATTCACAATGATGCTGTTGGATTAAATTTTACTGGTGTCATTATTAGTGGCCACTGAGTGTGTGTACATATATTATACCCATTTCTTATCTTAGCAACATATCGAAAACTCAAATGTCAAAACTCAAAATATGAACTTAGTCAACAGGGGGAAAACCAATATTGCATCTTCAAATCAATGTCAAATCAAATACTTTGGTTGGTTTTCATTGAAATTCCCAATTGTAAAATAATAATAAAAAGAATTGGACAGGCATTTACTCATGTCGGACCCGCTTCCTCGGCGATGCTGGAGCGTCCAGGGAGAAGGCAGTGGGGGAGACGGGACGGGACTCGGGGATGTACTCCGACTGATACTTGTCAATGTAAGGTTTGGCCACATTCCACACCTGAGTTGAAAATATAAACATACAATTAAAATGTTTCCATTTAATCTTATAACCAGTGGACCGGCATGTACATTGACAGTGGGCACATTTTATAGTCGGACTTGCCTTCTGGTCAAGTAGGAGACGGTGAGTGGCTTCGATGTCTGGAGACATGAACCTGTCTTTCATCCACGGCCTGTTAATGACAAAAGAATAGACAGGAGGAGAACGTCAGAAGTGGAACAGTGGATAAATATTAACCATCCTGAACATCATCTCGGTGGAGGGAAAGCTTGTGTACCTTGGCCACATCTGTTTGACTTACTTGACCACACTGCGCACGAGTTCATAGACCTTCTCCAGTGGAGTGGTGGTACGAAGTGGGCGGAGGAACTCGATACCCTGACAGGCTGCCAGAAGCTCTATGGCAAGAACTAATCACAGAGAATATCCATTAATTTAGAAAGATATAATCTCCATGTATTTAATAAAATCACCAGACAATATCACATAAATTAGATGTGTCCTTGTAGAGCAGTTAAACCACTTAATGCATCAAAACTCACAATACTACAAAAATAACAGTATAGATCCACTTCCATGTTTAAAAGTCAGAGACAGATACTGAAGGCTTAAATATTACATGCAACAACTAGTGTTTGTTACTGTGTCTGTTCTTGGGAATAATTCAGAGAGTAGTCATGTATATATTGTTCTTAACTTTAACGTTTGAAACCTGTGGTTTGATGGTTAACCACGGTTTCCACTCGATGAGCTTTGATTTACGACCATGCAAATGTTTGCTGAGGCAACTCTATCCATGTCGGTGTACACTGGCCCTTCTTTTAGACGCCGTACCTTTGCACTGGTGACAGAATCATCAGGAGCTGGTCTCTGAGCCTCTTGATACCAGAAACAGTTTTCTTGTCAGGATTTTAAAACTCACATAAAATTGGGTTGTTTTTAGATAATTTAAAAAAGATGTTATTACTCATACACAGCAACTCAATGACGCACACATTGTGAGTTATTCCTTTGAAGTCATGATTCATGCTTAAAATCACTTTATTGACTGATAATTAGTTGATTTCCATGTCCACTATTTCACTGAAGGCAAATAGTGCCTACTATTGTTGATAAAATTGTAATGTGTATAAACATGAACTGATACTATTTATTTGTGCCTCGAAGTTACACACAATTACTCTAATGGAAACGGTCATAATATTGATATTAATAAACCATTAATGACATGTATTTAAAAAAAAATAATCTAACCTTGCTCCACATGCTCGATGACCCTCAGGGACTTCCTGGCAGCCCAGCCTCCCATAGACACATGGTCCTCTGTGGCAGCACTGGTGGACAAGGAGTCCACAGAAGATGGATGACACAAAACCTTATTCTCTGAAACTGGACACAGAATAAAGATAGACATTATGTCAGAAATATGGATAAATATAATGTTAAAATGATAAAAATACTCCTTTTTGTCAAATTATCCCACCTGAAATCCATGTTCAATATTAGAACCTCTTTAACTCTCAATCGGAAATACATTTTATTTGAAATGAATGAAATAGCAACATAGAATGTTACTCATGCTCTACTTTATGTTATGTTTTTGCACACCGACCCAGTGCAGCAGCGGTACAGTGGGCAATCATGAATCCTGAGTTGAGTCCCCCCTCGTTGACGAGGAAGGCAGGCAGCTCGCTCAGGGAGGGGTTACACAACCTCTCGATCCTCCTCTCACTGATAGATGCCAGCTCATGGACTGCAATGGCCAAAAAGTCTAGAGCCTAAGAGAAAAGAGAAGAGCAGTGAAAGAGAGGAGAACAAAATCTACAGCAAATACAAAAAAACTTTTGTTTGATGAGTCACAAACCTTTGCTGGATATTCTCCATGGAAATTTCCACCTGAAATGGTCTCACCTCTTTCCGCGAACACCATCTTGTACAATTGTTAAGGAAATGATAACACAAACTGATATCTAGTGAAAATCCAACACACAATTTGTGGCAGAACCTAAACTGTATGGTTGATAATTGTTTGGAGTGCAGTGACTACAGTGGCACGTTTAAATTCACGTAACAGACTTCCTGTTTGCAGGTCAGAGGAGGATACAGGGTTGTCAGTGGCACTGTTGATTTCGGTATTGATGATGTTCTGGACAAATTTGATTGTGTCGTTGGTGATACCGTGAACCTGTGCACAGAAAGAGATGGTTATGCTCAAGATATGAACAAACAACCTGTTTGAATTTGAATCCCTCTGGAACAAACTTTACTTGAAGTTACCTGAGGACAGCATCGCATGGTGTAGGCATCCTGGACTCTGTCGCAGAAACGGTGGCTCTCTGAAAAAAAACACCACCAGATGACAAACATTAAATACCACATGTTTATTAATTTATTAACACCTTCTACATTTGACCCACCCAAAGCTATGAGATGTGGTGTGGTGGAGGACTATAGAGTGCTCCAGCTCTGTAACAAGAACCTTGATCAAGGGCAGCAGGAGCAACATTCCTCATAGATGTATGAGGTCGGTCAGACACCCTGACAAACGCAGAGATAACGTCCAACCTTGACACAGTGTGGCACTGTAACCTTTAGATATGTCCTAACACGTGACCTGCTTGCTGTGAAGGGGCAGAGCCACTGCTGCACCAGTGTTAAAGAGTGTAATGATAATGATGTGCAACTACTATATCATGCTCTGTCTGTTTTAAATACCAGGTCGGTCCTCTGACCTGCAATTTGGGATGGATGGTGATCGGAGTCCAGCAGCGAGCGGAAGCGTTGTGCCACCTCTATCTGTCCTGGGTGAGGCCGCAGCATATGGATGTCTGTATGGGAGGAGACAGAAAATTAAAAAATGAGAAAGGATGGACAAAATGCAGGATCTTGCATTTGAAGGAAAATGCTTCTGTAGTTTTGAGAGGATGTTGCTCACCACTGTCAAAAGCCTTGGTGGTTCCCTTTAGCACCTCCAGGGTGAGGGCAGCGATGATGTCAGCCTGACGGGCGATCGCCAGGGCTCGCTCCACGGCCTCCGCCCCCAGAGAGGTGATCATCTGGGTCCCGTTGATCAGAGCAAGGCCCTGTGAAGGAAAAGAAGAGCAAGGTCCACCTTACTATAACTATATCAAGATGTGTAATTGTTATGTAAACACTGTTCATATTCTTCTAAATTCTGTACCGGAGAAAACACAAAGGATTCCCGATGAACCCTGGATTGATTTTCTTATGTAATCAGTTCCAAACAAATAGGAGAGTGTGTGGTTGGCCTTAAACATTACCTCTTTAGGCCTTAGTGATATTGGCTTCAGTCCATGAGCCTCCAGGACCTGGCCAAAGATGAAAGAGAAAAAAACATTGTAAAAGGTCAAGGGTCATCAAAAGTTAAACATGTTTTCCTCTTGGCCTTTGTGACCTTTTACTCTCACAAGCAAAACGCAAACTTCCCACTTTTTTACCACTATGAAAAACTCATCCTCATCTTACATATTTGGCATCTGCCCATCCGCTCTTTGGAGACCACATTTTACCCTCTCCCATCAGCCCCAGAGCCAGATGAGAGAGTGGGGCCAGGTCTCCGCTAGCACCCACTGTTCCCTTCTCTGGGACAAAGGAGAGGCAGGAAGCTGAGGGGGGCAATGTAAGATTCATAAGAAGAGTCACGCAACAGTCAGATTCCCCAATACATATCCATTAAGCCAGTAATCAGTAGTATATCAGTTAACAGTAGCTAATAGATAATTCAGGTCATCTGAGGTCAAGTGAGATAGGTGGGTCCGAGTGAGGCTCACCGTTAAAGGCTTGGATCATTGCATGAAGGGTTTCCAGAGAGATCCCACTGTACCCTTTGGCCAGGACATTGATCCTGAGAGCGAGCAGCATGCGGGTTCTCTCTGGGCTCAATGGGTTCCCCACACCTGCACACCAGAGCAGATCAATACTGAAGTATGTACAGAAGAAAATCCTAAAATACCTGACATCCAGCCTGGAGCTCTGGAGGTCTTGCAAATGTTAAGCGCCAAACAAGAAAGTGAGCCTTATACAGTAGAGACTGTTATTACCTGCTGAGTGTGAACGCACCAAGTTCTCCTGCAGCTCCCTGGAGGAAAAAAATTGATCAGCCTTAAATCAGCACATAAAAAAAGGGATGATTCTTCAACAGTTGACAAAGAAAAGAGATAATAAAATATTGTCTTTACTTGAGCTTGCTGACAGGAATGACAGTTCGGGCAAATTTGCCAAATCCTGTTGTGATTCCATAGACAACTGATGGCACAGAGAGAAATACAGAGAACTGAAAACATGTAATAATTTCTTTGTGGAGGCTGTAGTGTTGCAGCAGCTGGTTAACACTATGTTTAAAGCACTCATTGTCTTTGCAGACAGACATTTAAGGTCTTTATCCTGAAATTGATCTCAACCTTTGTTTTCTTTGACAATGCGGTCCAAAAGGTCTCTGGATTGCACAACTTTTTTCTCTGCCTCTGGAGTCAGCTGGAAATGTCAGTAAAGAGAATGATTACACTGAGTAAAAGATTATCCAATTGGACCCGACAACGAATACAAGTTGTTGATAATTACCTTTATTTTGTACAGTCCCCTGCCTAGGTTGACCAAATCTGTGGATGTCAGGCTGTTGCCATCCAGGGAGAGATACTGTATACAAGAAGATGCATGTTATATAGACGTAGTCAATATAATATTTTAGCAGAAGATGGTTATAACGAACACTTACGTCTTCAGGTTCTCTGTATGCTGCTGTACTGTATCACATAGTTTTATCAAGGATAACATTCAGTTAAACACAGTGTTGCCCTACACTGAAAATAAGGGAGATTATATTACACAGAAATGATAAATCTCCATTATTCAATAGAGACTGGGATTCCATTCAAAAGTCAGTGTTACCCAGAACAAAACAAATTTAATGAGATGAAAACAAAACACCAACAGTATATGTACCCAATAATAACTATATGGCACAAATTCACAAGTTTGAGGATACAGATGAGAAACTCCACGCTCACACGGGATAAAGTCAGGAGACATGGTATCTCCGTCTATGGCTGGAAGAACAAGAAATCATACAAATTATACGTATTCCCTCTTAATCTTTAATTTTGTCATTCAACGTTCTTATCGTCACCATGCCACCAATTACGCACAAATTACGCACAGCCAATGTTATAACATTAGTGCTGATGGATGCACTTGTTCATTACTTAATTTATGCATTCGGTCATTCTGTCATTACCCAGCTCGACAAAGTCGTTATCCTCCAGTACATCCTCGATGGTGTCATCCGCGTCGAGCAAACCCGAACTCTGGCACCTTCGCGCCACGAACCGAGTGTCCTTCACCGCCGTGATGCCGCCGTTGTCCGGTTTGTTCTTAATGTAACGTTTAAGCGCCTCGTGTCCGAGCCACCTGATGGTGTTGGCGGTATCCCGGCATGGCACCGCCAGCCACTCATCGCGGATGTGGACAGTAAAACGAGGCATTGCGCATCAGCGGGACTCTGTTGCACTGAGCGCTGCTTGTCGCTCTGCAGGCCATCACTTTCAGCCGCGCACAGCGGTGCCACCAATCACACGCACCGCTGGAGAGTCCCGCCTCGCCGGTGCACACCTCCAGGGGACCACTGACCTCCACGGGTCAGTCACACGGATGTTTGGAGACACTGACCTCAGTGCGTTCAGGTGACGCAACGACAAAAAACATCAAAGAGTTTAAAAAACAACAACAACAACAACCTTACTGCAAGTGTAAAACAAGTATCTATGTATTTGCTTGTTGTGATGGAAACAATTATTTACATCTACTTTCTAAGTTTCAGATGAAATCTTAGCATGTGCACATTCTAAAAGGTTGGTTCTAATCCAACACACTTAAAAAAAGAAGAAGAGATGTGAAAATAAAGAAGAGGAGAGACACTGAATGGTCAAACTCTGAGAGACATTCAGCCCTGGATTTCCACTGGGGACGTCCCACAGCCTCAACAACAGGCAAAGGGCCACCAGACTGATGGGCCAGTAAAGAATGTATGGATTTTTTGGATGCTAACAGATGCGGCGGCCCGTTTGATGGTCCACAAACGCTTACTGATGCGCTGGTGGAGGAGGTGAAGAGACTTCAGAGAGTTCACAGATAAGAAGACTGATGCAGAGGTTGCTCTGTTCCTACCTGAGACGCAGGGATGTGCACAGACATTTTGGGGGGCAGGGGCTCAAGTGAGAAAAAGGGCACTTCTCATAATTATTTATTTGAAAAAATTGTTTTAAAACCAAACGTTAAATATAGTATCGCATCTCTGACTTACTTAACAATTTATTTTAATACACTCACACACTTGTTAAATACTGAACAGTAGTAGAATGAATAGTTATTAGATGAGGAGCCTACAATCCAAATAATGCAGTTTAAAGCAGGACACTACAGGCAAAAGCATTGCTTGTTCATGTACTGGTCAATTTTGAGATTTTGGTCTATTTTACTTCCATGTCTTCTTTCACTCTAATGGAAAGAAAACTTCCAAAAATACCTCCACCAGCCTCACGATTCCATTAGGATTCAGCAGTCAACATTATTCAAATGCACAACAATGCGTTTCGATGCATTTTAATGTATCACATCCAGAATTTCCTATAATATTGCACATGGCTGCTTTTTCATCAGTTAATATCAGTTCATAAAATCAGTCAGACAAATATGAACTCCCTTTTTATTTACAAAGTGCTTTGAAAATATTATAGACTGTTACTGTTATTACATGTGTGCTGTAATTTACAAAATAAGGTTTTCAATTATCAGACTACAACAGTGAGTCCATGACAGTGGTCTGTGCTCTCCACACTCATTTAACATTTATTCAGTTTAGACCTGTGTGCTGCAGCTAAGGCTTAAAAGTACAAACTCTGATTATAGCCTTTACTGTATCAAGGTGGCCCCGTCTGGCCTCCCTTAGCAGCGCTCCTGCACTGAGGTGCATCACTCTGCACTGGTCAACAACAGATTCTGCTCCTCTGATGCTTTCTAATCAATCAAACTTAGAACTGGTCTTAATAAAAACCTGATTCATTCATATTTATGTTTTTAGATAAACGGAACGTCGCTTCTTCTGCAACAATGAAGTTAAAACACGCGCTGCATCTTAACTCTGATGTCCTGACTGTGCGCGTCACGTTACGTCTTGTGTTGTGTAGCAGGTTTAAACATGTCTCATAAACTCTGGAGCGAATCAAACAACACAAAGTAAACAAACAGGAGTATAATATTATTTTTATATTTTTTTAAAGCACCCCAGAAAAAGGGCACTTTCCCTCAAGGAAGAAAAGGAGGCAGGGGCTCAAGCCCCCTTTAATGTCATTGTGAGCATGTGCCAACTGAAAGGTATCAGTATTTTTCCCATTTGCTGTTGTTTTTATAGCTAGTCCTAACTGAGTTTTATGCTATGCTGTTGGTTTGATGTTATTATCTGTCTGCCCAGGGACAACAGATGCAAATAATCTTCCAGCTAACTTTAGTCCAATTAGTTATTGTAATTGTGTGCTGCAAAAATACACAATAGGTCAATTTAAACAAAATGAGAAGTAGCAGAAGAGTTGTGATTGTGTGCAGCTGGTGTGCTGGCTCTAAGAAACAAGCAATGAAGACTTAAACTCACAAGTGTTGCAAACACAGATAATTTAATATTGTGGAAGGTAACGTCATCTTCCTTATTGGCTTAGCTATAAACCTGTGGTCCTCTCAGTGTCGTCTTGTTAATAGAATATAAACGGCTACCTCTTGGCAGTTCTTACTCTATGTTGTGTTTTGATTTTGTGTTTGTGTGCATGTCATTTGTTTGATGATTTGTATCCGAGTGTTTGTGTTTTTATATTAAAGAGAGCTTATGATGGAGCACTGATAAGAGGGGGTGCATATGTTTTGATGTGAAGTTCAAATATCAAGCCACTCTCCAGAATTGCTTACTATACCTTTACAGATCTCACTTGTCCGACCGACAGCGTTACCTTGACTTAAACCTTTAGCTAATCTCAAAAGACTCTTTTAGACTAGATTAAATAGGCTTGTTCTTGCATCACAGACTAAATGCTGTTTCATAACAAAACCAAGCAGACATTACAAAATCTAAGTTCAGTCAGTCAGTCTGCAAAATATTTTAACAAACAAATATTTGCTCTACAGACTTGCAGCTGCAGTGGAATCAGTTTCATTGCTTCACTTCCACTGCGTGACCTACACAGGGATGCACATCATACAACACATGAATTGGTGTCCTACAGCAGATCTCTGGTGTGGTATCACCCCTACTAAGAAACTGTGTTCTGACTTAACAAACGATTTGAGGAATCAAAGACCATAAATAGGACCATAAAAGCTGATATTCACTGAATTAAATATGAGGGGGAGATGAAATGTTACTTTAAAACTTGTCTGCCTAAATGTAACCGTCTCTTGGACCAAGTCTAAGGCTCACGCTTTGTTTTTGCAATATCCCCAGTTCAATGCCAGCTGAAGACTTATGTTGCATGTTATCTCCCTCTGCTCGTCCAGCCTGTCCCTGAAATCCAATAAAGGCAAAAATGCTCCAAAATCCAAAATATAATCACATTCAAAATCTTACTGCAGAGGCCCAGTTTTTGGAAGCCTAATCAGACTAATGAGTGTGTCTGGCCTGCACAGAAGCAATAAATAAAATATTAAATCAAGATGTTTGGTATTTTGTGTAAAAAAGCTAATCACCAGTCTTTGTCAATATTGACAAACATATTCAAAATACCTCAACAAAATAAATTAAATCACAGCAGACTTTTTTTCAAATGAAACCCTGTATACTTATTATTTTTCAATAAAACATTTAAAAACAAAGTACAAAAAGTAATGTTCATTTTTTTACATTATTATTATTGTATTAAAAACCTGTCAACGGTTTACCCTTCCTATCACCCAATACACACTGGGATTGGCTCCAGCCCTCCTGACACTCAGAGGATAAGCAGTATAGATAATGGATGGATAGATGGACTGACATTATAGTATAAGTGACATTATATATCAGTTCGCTAAATAATGATGTCTATTTTTTGCACAAATATTTGGACATATCATTTGCATAATGCAAGATATTGTCGTCTATATAGCATATAACTGTATAGATTTTTTGCTATTCATTTTATTCAAATGTGTCTTTTGTAGCGTTAATTCCCCCAAACCCCTGTCAAACTGTATTTTCCTATCCTCAGGAATACATGACAATTAAAAGCATCATTTTCACTTCTGCCAAAGAGGTTATCCCTTGTTTGTTTGTCATAATTTTTGTTTGTCTGTGTCTAGTTGGTGGGTGGGTTGGTTGGTTGGTTGGTTTCCACAAAACTTGGTGGAAGAGCCAAGAAAGAAGCCATTAAATGTTGGAGTGGTTTCCACAAATAGGCGGATCTTGGACACCTATCACTTTCTTTAACATTGTGAGATATGATTGGTTTTTACAGATCCTAATTAAAAAAAATCTCACACATTTAAAGGATTAATATCAATGAGTCTGTCAAATTTGGACTTTGAAAGCTTGGTTGAATTTAAGGGGACTGTTGGGCCTTGGCGGCGGTATGAGCTCTACTGAGGGCCATCCTAGTTTCAAATGGAGTTATCCTGATACGCGTTTGGTGCAGTAACACACAATAACGCAGTAGTGAACGTGTAATAGACCCCAAACCACACGACTCCGCTCTTGGCCTGTGACTTGAAAGTAAACGAGGCGTACGTGAAGGCAGCGCGCTCGCCTGCGGACCGATGGTGATGATGTCAGTTTATGGGCAGTCGGAGTTTCTGTATCACCATGTGTGCCGATCCTGTGTGAGCAGGCCCACTGCTGGCGCACGGTCAGCGGGCAGGCACGGGAGGAGAGGAGGGGAGGAAAAGTGTGTTTACACAGACGGCAAACTGCCTGGGGAATCGTAGGGGAGAGGAAGTGAGCCGGCTCTGTGTCTGCCTGCTCCAACTTCCTGCTCAGAAAGAGAAAAAGCCCAGGATCCTATTTCAGCGCAGCACAACTGTGAGGAGCAGAAGTAAAGCATGGAAAAACAAGGAATCACACAGGGCTCACCGTAACGCTTCTCGGGGGGAAAACACACCGTCAGAGATCAGGTAAAATCAACTCTTTCTGTGTGATGAACTGCGCTTTGGTGCCTTGTTGCGGGATGTAAACTGTGAAATAACGCGATCGTGTTCGTTTTTTTGTTTTTTTTTTATCCTTGAGCCATCTCGACTGTACATGTTTAGCTGGTGTTAAGCTACTTGGGTCGCCTGGACGCGTTTTTTAACTTTTACGCACGGTTTGTGTTCGTCTTCCGGTCCGAGCAACATCTTGAAAATGAGTCAGTGGGGCAGAGCAGCGATCCAGACCGCTGAGCTGTGCGTAAAGAGCCGCCGCAACTTTCAGCTCCCGGATACGAGTGTTGAAACCTCGCCACACAAAACACACAAGCAAACAAACAAAAGACGCAGCGCGATGCAAAGAAAGCACAAAGCCTCGGAGTCTGTCCTCGAGGCTTCATTTTAATGTGCCAATGTTGAGTTTTCCACCGTCTGCGAACAGGAAGAGAGCAGATTTAGTCATGGCTAAGTAATGTCTGCACACACCATCTAATCTCATTAGGAGTTTCCGCTCAGCCAACACAGTGGACGGCTTTGTGCGCACGGCGAGGCTCGTCAGTCAGAGCATCCGCAGCAGGGCTCCTCGTCCCCGGGCAGAACACCAACAGTGTCCCTGAGATATTCCTGGGATGAGTTTTACCATGATCTGTGGAGGACTGCAGGTATAATTGGGGCTGTCTCTGTCCATTATACTTCATCATCACTCTTAGAGGCTCAGCAGCACCTCAACATTCACAAGTTCAGTTTTGCAATAGATTTGGCTTAAAAATGGATGATGCCAGAGATGTTGTATGTCTTGGGAGCCCATTGATAAAGTAGTGTATTGTTATTTTGCATGAACCTGACCACACACTGATCACTCATAACATTGGAAGAGGTTCAGATGAGTAATGACATCTCAGAAATGACTCAAAGACCAAACCTTCTGGAGGTCTTGGTGACATCATCAACTAACTTTGGTGAAGGTTTGACCAATTTTGAAATATAGATATGCTGTTATTTTTAGATTTGGGCAGTATAGTGTTCAGCTGGAGCTGGGAAATGGTTTTAAAACAATATTAGAACAATTTCTCTGTGACTTCTAATAAGGAAGATAGGACCAAAGTTACTGAGTACCCATACAAGTTATAACCTCCCATATCTCCCTTAATTATGATCCAAGACGCATAAAACGTTGGTTCCATTGGTTTTCTCATATGACCCAATCAGCATCACATCAACTTATCTTATCACGATCTGTGTTGTTGCAGCCCAAAATGTGATGATGTGACACGGTGTGACCTGTGTTGGGCCACTCACTCTAATATCCACGTAGTGTGTCAGCTGTGAGGTTATTATCACCTTGTTTCCTTACATCTCCTGCTGGTCACTCTCTGAGGTATTTCTGACTGCAGGGTGTTTCAAAGTTCCACTGTGCTATTTGCAGCATCTTGCAAAGGTGAATGTTTATAAGTCCTTCTGGCCTAATTGCAGACCTGTCAGCTCACTGGCCCTGTGTTGGCGAGCTTCACTTTTGGAGTTTAAAGGGTTGAAAAGCCAAAGTGTGGGTTCAGAGAGGGTTACAGGGTGGAGCTGCGAAAACCGGACAATGATTGGATCTTTTGACCCCTCTTCCTCCGGGGTTTAGTGGGAAGTGTGGCAGGACTGGGGAAACGATCCCCTGCTGTGGGGTCCCCTCTGCTCACCATTTGTCCTTGGAAGTAGAATAGGAGGAAGTCCTGACTCTGACAGGTTTGTAGTTTCACATGGCAGATAAAAAACTCAGGGGATAGCGTGTGTCGGAAGTGAGTTCAGCCCTCCCTCCCTCTCGCTCCTGTCTGGACAGAGATACTGTATGAAGTGGTTGAATGGACACTTTGTTATCATTGTTTTTGTGAGCATCAGTAACTAATCTGTTACTATCTGCAGAGGCACATCCACAGATTAGACCGAAGAGAACACAAGATGACTAAGAGGTCCGATTCATCAATATGAAGGACTGTGAGGAGGGGGACAATTTTCAATACTGTCGCCAAAACCACACCATCAATATTTTTATGTGAATATTAAAATAGACAAAAATATGTGTAATACAAAAATACAATACAATATTTTTATATTGTGAAATAAAAAAAACTACATGTTTATATGTGTAGAAAAAACTATACGTTTGCTTCCTTTTGTATTTAACAAAAGAAGCAAGATGTCTGACACAAAGAACATTAGATCAATTCAATTGAGTCTAAAATTTGCTAAACTATCAGATGAAACAGTAAATATCAGATAAAGGAACCAGTAGAACTAAAGTCTATCAATCCAACTAATCCGATCTAACTATAATTGTGGTCAAATCCCTTCGATAGCTCATTTGGTAGATTGAGGACTGTAGTGGCTCAGTAGCTGATGTCTTTAGGTGCAAATTCGGCTCGAAGGAGAAATGTTTTAACCCAATTTCCACAAACTGAATCTGATCAAGCATTTACTCAACAGTTTTGACCTACCCATGGGCAAAGCTGGAAGCAGGGCTTTTGCCCATCTGTGTATGTGTGTGCGTACAAAAGAACTCAACAATGCCTGGATACGTTTGCACCTAACTTGGTGGTAATAGTACTTTGGACATTATCTCCAGATGATTAACCTTTGTAGCTGATTAAAGGTTAAAGCTCAACAGAAATAAATTGTGACTATACAATTATTCCCCATCATATGTTATCACAGGGAAGTCAGAAAATGATGTCATTTATCGTAGCAATACATTTACTTTTGCCAACATATAAGACATAATCTATAGCTAATAGCCTTTTTCATTATATGGTATAAATGCTTTCATAAGGATCTCATTATGAAATGGCATTATTACAATACAAAAAAGGCTGAATGGGTTATATACAGTGCACATGCAGGGTATGCATCGCCCGTGCTTTTCATTACAGGGTTGAAGTTTGCAGCCGACCAGTTTTCATCTCTCTGCGGTTCTCAAATGTCTTGGCTCAAATTGCGTGTTTTGTCTGATCGAAAGTCCAAAAGTGAAACATATTAAATTGGCATTTCAGCTCAATAAATGACTTACTGACCAATTGGCTTAATAACTTTGAGCCAGTCAATCTGTCTGTTGACGTATCGATTAATCCACCAACCGTTTCAGCACTTTGTGGTGCTACAGTCTGCGGTGGCGGAAACAGCCCCTCCTCTCTTAAACAAAATTATTAATATGTGAGCTGCTAGCAGGCAGACAGGAGCTTCGAGGCTGCACATTCCTCTATTAAAGGAATAACCCACCCTGGGCCAGTCATACTTCCTGTGGAGAGAGGGCCAGGTTGAACCGCAGCATATTTCTGGCTTGAGCTGTTGTTCCTCCTTATATGTGTGTTTTTTTTTCTCTCTTCTGCCCGCTGCTGCTACATTACACTGCAGTCTTTAACACACACTGTTCTATTCATCAGCACTCTACTCTTTCTTACACCACATGTTAGAGCTTAAACAGGCTTGTCCCTCTTCAGCCACTCGCATAATTTAGTCTGTGCGGAAAATCAGGTAAAGAGACATTTAATTAAGGCGAAACATCAGCTCCTCTTGCTCTAAACCAACTCCTCAAACACGCGATATGTTTGAGGAGTGAACAGTTAATTGACTGAATTATAAAACATAGATAATAACTGGCATAGGCGATGCAAAGAGCTGCTTTCCTCTTGTTCTTGGATGCTTGAACTAGTATTACACATGTAGTTTTGGTGTTTTTGTCAGAAAACTACCTAAAAAATAACCAGTGAGAACTTTGATGTTGCATATTCTGTGCCTGAGTCCAATTGCTCACACTGATCTGTCTTCCTGAAGGTATGGACAGTGCCATCACCCTGTGGCAGTTCCTGCTGCAGCTGCTGCTTGACCAGAGCCACAAGCACCTGATATGTTGGACGTCCACGGACGGCGAGTTCAAGCTCCTCAAGTCGGAGGAAGTGGCCAAGCTCTGGGGCCTGCGCAAGAACAAGACCAACATGAACTACGACAAGCTGAGCAGAGCCCTGCGCTACTACTACGACAAGGTGAAATAAGCTGAACACTGATCAAGAACAGGAAGTAGAACCGTGTGGTCGTACAACAAATCATGTCACAGCAGCTTTTAGAGGTGGTGGGACCTGAAGGCAGCATGTGAAATGGTGTAGAACAACAACAGATCCGTTGTTATGCTTCTCTTGAAACCACAGTCAACCCGACAGACACGTCCACTTCCTCTTTCTCATCAAACGCACAATAGAGCTCTAACACACCGGAACACACACAAACTGTTTTAGTGAGGCCGTTTACCTTCTCTGGACTGAAACATTGATAATCAATATGCGTTAATATCTTAATGTCATCATGTTTTACATAACTGTATATTGTTTGTAACGTTCTCACTATTACTGATGTGTGTTTGTTTCACAGAACATCATTAAGAAGGTGATTGGCCAGAAGTTTGTGTATAAGTTTGTGTCCTTCCCTGAGATCCTGAAGATGGACCCGCAGGCAGTGGAGATGGGCCTGGCCTCTGGACGGTTTCCCCTCCAGGAAGGAGAGGCCCCTGAGCTTGAGGTAGAGGAGGAGGAGGAAGAGGAAGGGGAGGAGGAGGTGCATAGGAGGACCCTGGCTGCCCTTGGGGTGCAGCAGTGTCGCAACGACTACCTCCACTCGGGTCTCTACTCCTCCTTCAGCATCAGCTCGCTGCAGAACCAGACCGAGCTGCTGCGCGCCCTGCGGGAGCGTCAGGACGAGTCGCGCTCGGTCATTCGCTTTGGTGCCAATGAGAGGAGCTCCCCTCCCTCCGCCAAGCTCGAGTCCTACATCTCCCCTAGGCCATCCAGGCTCCCCTCTCACTCCCACTCCCACTCCCCGCCCTCCCCCCACGCCCAGCCGGGCCGAAGCTGGAGCCCCGCTGTCAAAGAGTTAGAGGAGGAGGACTCTGACCAGAGCGCCCAGCCCCTCAACCTTTCCTCTGGGCACAGGGAGCGAGCCCTGCAGCCTCCCGAGAAGAGGAGCAGCAGCAGCAGTGGTAGAAGTAGTTCTGTTAGTCACAGTAACCATGGAGATGGACTCCCACCAAAAAGCAAAAAGCCCAAAGCTCTGGAGATCTCCGCCCCGTCCCTGCTGCTGGCCGGGAGCGACATCGGCTCCATCGCCCTCAACAGCCCAGCACTCCCGTCCGGCTCCCTCACTCCTGCCTTCTTCACTGCACAGGTGAGATGATTCGTCTCAGTGATGGTTTCAGTTCGGACAGAACAGATCCAGTTTTGGTATTGAGTGCAGATAGTAACACGATTCACTATCGGACTGACGTCACAGTTCTGATCCGGATTCGAAAGCCTGATGATTTGATGAATTGTAAATACGTAATAATGCAGTTTTAAACACGTAGCCTAAATGTCTCAGCCCAAATGGATTAAATACTATGGATCACTTCACAGACATAAGTAGTTATTAAACAGTCCTGATTCTCTTCTTACTGTGGAACTCATGAGATCTACTACTACTGTAGAACCTTACAAATACTACTACTACTGCTTATAATGATCATAATCATGGTAACAGCAGATATCCAGATTCAGGTTGGTGCAAACAAAAGTGCATCTCTAATTATTACTCATCTAAAATTCCCTCTTGGCAGCATGTTGGACGCAGGTATGAGAGGATTGATTCTTTCTTTTCCAGAAACATGATTCAGATAATTTACTGACTCCACATTTTCACTGTATTAGTCATTTGGACAATGATCAGCAGTTCAAAGTGTTTCCCAGCACATGTTTCCCAACATACTTGACCAGTGAAATGTTTTAGAAAACCTCCACTATTCCAGGAATGAATAACCTTAAATTGTACTTAGGGAAAAAAGACGGAAGCAAAAACTGAAAGATCGTGCAAATGAACCTTTCAGAGATTAAGAAACTGGTTAACTTGCAGCCTCTCTGCTGCTGTAAATGAAGCTTTGAATGTAGGTGCAAACAATTTCTTGGCTGGTTACATCCAAAGACTGTGTTGGAACAAACTGTTACGACTCCCTCTGATGGATCATTAGGGCAATACCGTGCTGCAGGAAGTAGTGCTGTATATTACCGGCAGGACAGGGAGGGAAAAGAACAGAACCACGACTGACTGGTTGGTCAGTGGTTCATCCTACAGCAACATAATGATCCAAAACACTGGACAAACAGAACCAGACGGAGGCAGCACATGATGGAAGAGCAGCACAGTCTCCAGGACCAAACCCAAAAGCAAACTGCAAGTGCAACATATTAGTGGGAACTTCTGCTGCAGAGTTGGGACGAACTGTCTCAACATTATTTGATTTCCACTGTTGAATGAACGTCATGAGTGTGTTCAGCTGCACGATGAGGAAGAAATCAGATTCAATTTAGGATTTAAGATTCCCTGATTCTTTTTTCCTGTTTTAAATCTTGTTTATTTGTCCAGTTTTTTTTAATCAGTGTACACTGAGACATTTCACTATGTTAATTTCAGAGATGAAATCAATTCAGTCACTGATGGGTCAGTCGACCTTTGCACACCTGAGATAAACCTGATCTCTCTCTCTGCTCATGTTCATCCGCCCCATCGCTCCCCAGGGACACATTAATACAAGTTCTCTCATTTCTGCTCTCAATAATTTAAGGCATACTAGAGATGATGTCTCTGTGCCAGCCACAGCAGAAGTAGTTAGTCCGATAATAATCAAATCTCACAAAGAAAGAGAATAATTCAGTGATGTTATCTGTTTCCATCCCCTCTGTGCGGTGGTCTGGTTGGCGATGGGGGGATGATGGGATCCGTCCTGAGCATGACGTCAGTGTCCTTTAGTTCTGAGAGACACAGCGACAAACATCCGACACAAACCCGGCGCGTGATGCTGGAAGGAAAAAAAATCACTTGAGTCATGAGAAGTTGCTTAAAGAATCAGAAAGGGGAAGGTAACAAAAAGGTGAAGTGGTATGTTAGGCTAAAATATGTTATGAAGGCATTTTACGTCGTTTGAACAAATTCAGCAAATTTAGATTTATATATATGAATATAATGTGTAACTGTTTGTTTTTATTTTAGGGGATTACTGCGAGAATGTGTTGCAAATAGAAGCTCTGGTCGAAATATGTCTGAGTAGTGCAGCTCATTCAGTGTGTTAGCGGTCAGTGTCTTTAGCTGTCCAGTCATAAACAACTGACCACTAATAGAAGATGGACTCAAGATTACAGGACGGTTGGTTTCTGCCACAAATCTAGAAAGTTTGAGCTAAATTCAACCCACTTCAGACATTTTGATCTTTCATTACTCAATTTGTATATTTAATGATCTATTTCAATTTAATATAATAAGAAGAACTAGAGTGGCTCTCAGTAGACCACAAACCTCCGCCAAGGTCGAATAATCCAACACATGATCGTCTAGGAGGAGGTGGTCTGAAAATTAAAATTATTTATTTATCATAAAACTGTATATGCCCGTTAATCTGCATCCCACCAAAATATAATTGGTTCTCCTGAGAACCAGGCTCCATCCTTCTACCATGTTTGGTGATAATCAGTTCAGTGAAACGAGCCAACAAAATGAAACTGTCCCTCCTTGGTTTAGGTATTATAATAATAATAACAATATGTTTACATTGAAGGTGCGTCAGGGGAAATTGAGCCTCCCACATCAGAGGTTTGTCCACGAACTCACAAACTTGCTTTTACACATCTGTTTATTGGGCAGCGCAAAAAAGTGGGATCAGAAGAAAACAAGCGATTTACAGAAATCTTCCCTGAGCTCGACCTATGAGAGCAGGGAAGAGGCCCTAAGTGATGCCATATGCTCCAATAATTCCATTAATAATGGGAGCGGGGCCGGTCCCTCCGCAACACTGGCTCACTTCTGAGGTGACACGGGGAAAGTCGGGGGGGAGGGGGAAAGAAGACCAGGGGAGAGAGGGAGAAATTGATTTCACATGTTTTCTCTCTCGACTTGGCGTTCCAAGTGCTCGAGGACCCCTCTCCCCCTCCACCTCGCCGATCAGCAACAACCCCCACTGTCCACCATGCCTCCCCACGTCACCCCAGTATTCTGGAAGGAAAAAAAAAAAAAACCCGCACAGACTTCCTTCCTGCTCCGCCAGTTTGTTTTTCCAAACGCCAATACACGTCCATTTACTATTTCAGCATGTTTCGCATTACCCGAGGACCTCAGAGAAATGCTCCGCAACCCGTGGGTCTCTGTTTGTCTTTAGAGAAAAATGTTGTCTTCACTGTTTTTTTCTCATTTACAAGAAACCTCCCTCACTCTCCTCCTCCTGTGTTCCCCCCCTCTGCAGACTCCCTCCGGTTTGTTGCTGGCTCACAGTCCGCTGTTGTCGGGCATCCACTTCTGGAGCAGCCTGAGCCCAGTCGCCCCGCTCAGCCCCGCCCGGCTGCAGGGCCACAGCTCGCTGTTCCAGGTAACAAACAAACACACACCCGCACACACATACACACACACACTCTCTGACAGGTGTGGGCATGAAGCAACGGACACGCAGGAGGTGAGAACAGAGGGTGTGCACGAAAGGATAATTGTTTACTGGAAGCCCAGCAGGAAGTTGTGAGACTTTGCAGGTGAAATTAAAATCCCTCGTTCTTCCCAGCAGTTGTTAAGTTACATGCATAACGATTGTGACAGATTAAAATAAACCAATGTCAAACACACACAACTGGTTTATCTTTTATTACAGGTAATAAAAGGATTGGCACCAGTTTTTATAGCCTGGACAGATATTGAACATTTTTTTTCTTTTATCGAACAGGAAATAATCATGAAGCCTCTATATTGTCCTTTAAAATGAGGAGTTTGGGTCTCGACCTTCAAATTTGTGTCTATTAACTTGACAAAGAGACTTTACAAAACAAGACTTTTTTGAGATCTGCAAAAATAGCAGCGGTGGTGAAACTAGTTTTGCGTTAGTGAGCAGGTCCAGCAGAGGTGTCCTGTTTCAGCGCTTGTGAGCTGGAGAGGAAATCCTGTGAATACTTCCTGTTTGAGCCCAGGGGAGCCGGTTTGAACAGGGCGGACTGGTTTGAGAGCTGCTCCTCATTTGAGAAACGTACATACATGCACCACACCACACCCCCCTACACACACACACACACACACACACACAATACCGGATTCTTTGTGCACAAACACTGTTGACTGCTTCGTCTGTTGTGGAGGTGCAGGGGACAGAGACTAAAAAGGAAGAGGTACAATGAAAAGAAAAAGAAAAAAAAACAGGAAACCAGAGCGGTGACAATGCTGCAGTTCCTCAGCGGAAAGCAGCTTTCATAGAGCGTCCGTCCCCGCCTCGCTAACTCTCGGCCCCTTTCTCTTCCTCCACAGTTCCCCAGCCTAATCAACGGACACATGCCTGTCCCCCTGCCAAACCTGGAAGGAACACCCTCCTCCCTGCTCCTGTCCCCCACCACCTACAAATCCTGATCCAGGGTCTGCGAAGAAAAAAACCCTCCCATCTTCATCCATCTCTTGTTGAAGGTTTTATCATCCTCCTCCTCATCAGTAGCAGCAGCAATCTCTTCCCCCATCTTGTCAAATATTTTTGCTTCAGTAAAGTCCTGTGACAGTATGTGACCTCACCTTTTTGTTTTGCACTTGAGTTGCTTCAGATTACAGTGGTGGAAAGCACTTGGTAAAAAAAAAGCCATACGCCGTGATGTCTGTGAGGCATCGGGCTCTTTGTGATAAAGTATAGCACATTTCCACTTGACCCTGTTCAACACGGACAGTAGTGACGTGTATCTAGCTGAAGAAAAGGCTAGTCGTCCACTCATTCTGCGCAGAGAGCTCAGTTGTTTTTTAGTCTTGTAAGAAAAAAATTAAAAATAAAAAAAATATTTTTTTTTCCTTAAATGTTCATCACAGTGTGAAACAGGTGGTTTCACACTGTGTGGTATTGTATGTAATGTATGCACTATGCTTCTCCGATAGTACCGGCTGTGCCTTGTTGTCCTATTTTTCCTCTTTATTTCAAACAAATCTTTTAATGAAGACGAGATTTCAAATCAATGAAAAAAGCCTTTGTAACGCTTGTAATGTTCTTTTTTTATAATGGACTTGGTATATAGTATGTATTCTGTATATTTTTTGTATTGTGAAGAACGTCATGTCGTTTTCAATAAACCAAGCATTGAATGCTGAAATACTGACGACTTCAGGTTTTACTGTGGCTACAACAAGATGTGAAGGAAAAAAATCAGACGTGGATGCTCATGTGGATTCTGTTTAAACTTTAGTTTGAATTTTTTTAATCTCTTAACCCCTTATCCAGGGTTTCTGCAGGGTCTTAAAGGTGTAAAATTTAACGATGTGAATTTTAGGCCTTAAAACGTCATATGTTAAACTATTACATACTAGGGCTTAAATATGTTCAGGTAAGTCCTAATTACGTTAATGTTTATTTTAATGCTACTGCTAAATTTGGCTTTTTTAAGAGAATGTTTTGGTAAGATGTGAGTTTTGTTATGTCTCAGTGTGATGTAGTTCTTACAGATAGTAAGACGCTGTAAGAAAACTGAAAAGCTGAGTGAACGATGGATACCTGCTGTATCTACCTGGAGTTATGAGAGTTAACATAGTTCTTTAATGTAATTTATTATGGTTTTAAAAAGTCTAGCTGAAACAAAATATGAAGTGTCTGGAAAAGAAAATCAAAACCAATACCCATGGATTCTGTTTAAACATTAGATTTAATATTCTTTACTCTGGAAAAAAAAAAAAGCTCAAATATGGGAGTTCATCTGCAGTGAAATCCCACACAGATAACAATGATCGACAAATAAAGTTAAAGAATATCATACAAAACATCTCCTGTAACACTGTTAAATAGATTTGACTTTAGTTTCTTATTCACTGGGGGCAGGACTACAGCTATGCTCCCTGAACGTGTGCTTCCTCCTACGACAGAACAGACATGCAACACAACGATAGAGGCAATCCAGAGAAATAAAAGATAGCCATTTGAGCCATTCTTCTTTTTACAGTTGATGGAGATGGGAATGGCAGAAAGGAGGAGAACACGTCTGGAAAGGCAGCATCACGGATTCCGACACTGGAAATTCACTTTGCGCTTTCTCCTCTTTGAGCGGAGGAGAAAATGTGTCCGACTTGAGGCGAGGAAGAACGAGGATGAGGGAGGTTGTTCACGAGTTTGATTGTTTAGGAGGCGGATCTAATCCTTTAATGCCCTTGTTAATAATTCTACGCTGCCAGTTTCCCTCCTGCATTTGTTCATTGGTCACAACAGAGACCACAGCATCCTGGAATGACTCTTTGCCAGTATCTGACAAAACAAAATCTCTTTTTCTTATTTTTTTCCACAGAGCTTGGCAGCATTTCTCTCGGATTAGCCTCCAGTTAGGATAAAATGATCAGTTATTAAATCAGAGCTGGCCTCAGAAACCTTCAGAGCAAATGGTCGCAAATTCTTTGTGCAGCGCCGTAGCAACAGAATCAAACCACTTTGAGCTGCTACAGAGACGTCCCTCCGTTCGTGCTGCGAACGGAGGGACGTCTGCTGAGCTGTACACATGAGCTGTACACATCCACTCACACCGAGGAGGAGCTTTGAGGTGGAGGAGTCATTATGTATGAAAATGGAAATGGAAAAAAAAAAACCCCACTGAAAATACCACCCCTTCAAAAAAAAAAAAAAAAAAAAAACAAAAAAAAGGAAATCTATATACATTGCATGTTCTCATTAAAGTGACTGAGCCCATTAGAATTCTAGACAGTAGTTGGATTTAGCAGCAAATTCTCTTCTCAATAAATATAGATGTACAGTATATAAACGTCTCTTCTAGAGGGGAGGGGGTCGCACTGTGGATGAGATTCCCAAGTAAGTTTGAGGGGGTGATGAGGATGATGAGGACGATGAATGTACTGCTCCACGCCAACATCCATCTCAGATCTCTGATCCATTGGCGAGACTGTACAGCTTGGAGATCCTTCCCAAATGGTCACAAAAAAGAGTCCAGCGAGTCTAAAACAGCATACTCTGTCTTCTGCTCTTTCCGTTGCCTGAAGGAGAGAAAAAACATCAATGGAAACATAAATTATAGATTTGATATAGTTTACAGAAGAGATTTTCATAATCAGACACTTTCATCTCCACGAGCTGTAACAGTGTTGGTGAGTGGGCTCAAGTAAAAAAAACAAAATTAGTATCTGAGCGTCGTCCCTATGCAGGGTTTCCACTGAGTCTTAAACTATGTTGGTCTTAATTATGTTAACATTCACTTAACGCTACATTAAAATTAGTTTTGGCGGGATGCATGTTTTGAATGTCTCTGTGTGTTGTAGTTCTTACAGTTATTATCATGCTGTAATAAAACTAACAAAAAAACTACGTGGAACTGACGTGAGTCTAGAAACACTCAGAACACTCGGCTTGGCTCTGGGAAAGATTATAGATACTTATAGATACCTACTGTCTCTGCCTGTAGTTTGACAGATTACATGGTGTTTCCAGGGTTCTTCTCAACTTGGCTTCATGACTATATCTTTAAATTATGGAAAAGTGTATAACTCTGGGACTTCATACTCCTTCATGTCTGTTGTACTTGACATATGTTTTAAATTTCCTTCATTACTGTCTTAAAAAGTCTAGAGTTTAACTTCTTTAAACCTGCAGAAATCCTGCTATTCTGTGCAAGCACAGGAGGTGAATGAAACATTTGCTTTTGCGTCGCAGCCTAAACCAATAGCCACAATATTTGTGTGGTTGACCGTCATTGGTTGTAGTTTTCATAAGCTGTTTTCAGACATGAACTCCAGAGAATGTCAGGACAACGAGGTCTGGACTTTCTCCAGAGTTTGCCTTTCACTCATGAATAAAGCAGCAGGAGATTCTCTGCTCAGAGACAACAACACAGAAATCTCCTGAGCGTCCGGGTGGGATCCGGAGCAGCAGGCAGGACGTATTCATTCACTGCAGATGTCACATGTTGTTTGTTTACAGCACACTGGCATCGGCTCTTATCACCAAAAGATCTCTTTTTACATCTCCGTCCATGTCTTCTACGTGTATGGCACCGCCAAGATATTTCTTTTCTTTTTGCTTTTTGAAGTTTTGCTTCTGTCACATGTTAAAAACGTCCTCAAGTGGTGAATCCTGCAGAGGATCTCCTGTTGTTTACCCACATATATTCAGTCGGACATTGTCAGGAATTTTTACTCGGGGGATGGCATGACGGACATTTGGGTTCACAAATATAGCCCCTCTGAAGAAAGTCAGGAGATTATCCGGAGTGCAGTGCATGTTTGAAAGCAGCTATAGTGAGCCAAGATGGAGGAGACCATGGTGTAAACCGTGTCAAACGAGACAGTATTTTATGATGTCGGACATGAAAACTATAGAAAAAAAGAGAGGCTGCCTGAAGGCCAGTGAGTATTGATTATTGGCATTAACATTATAACTCACCTGACTCTGGGTACGATGAGTTCCGGTAGCCGGGATCCCTCTGCAGCTGAACCTCCTTCAGTGTGAATATGGATATGCCTGCCAAACATGTAGAGCATTATTTTGTCAGTGCGACAGAAATCACATCTTGCCAGGAGAATAGTGCCTTATGTTACGAGGCTGTAACTGATCCCCGCTGCACGCTGCAATATCCTTCAAGTTGTACCTAGTGGAGCCTGCCAAGTCTGCATTACTGCATTGCCATTTCATTACTCACTCTCTGGCAGCGGGAGCACACGTGGCCCCAGGCTCCTGAAGTACGGCTGTCTCATTGCTTCATCGGCAGAGATCCTCTTTTTGGACTCGTACTGAAGTTAAGAAACATAGAGTCAGTAAAAGAACAGGAACAGTTAGTGTGTGATTGAATACAAATGAGCATGTGCCTGGATACACTTCCTTCTATAAATACAGTCCTGACATAGCTGCCAGATACTGAGAGACTCACTCTTAGGAATGACATCAGCAGGTCAATGCCATCAGTGTCCAACCTGCAGAGAGGGAAGGGGAGGGGAGGTCAGTGGCAGTGGGGGACACTCACAGATATTGGCGAGTGTAAGGAAGGAAAACAGTCAACTATTCCACAGGATGTCCTTACAGGAAGCAACAAAAAGCACCAGATGCTAACAAAACAAACCTCAAATACTAATGTCTCATTCACTACAAACTGAAAAAGCTCTTCTCTTCTGATACCTGGGTCTGATCAGAAACATTTGCTCTTTTCCATCGCCAATGACAAGAGGGCTAACGAGAAGAGAAGTCAGGGGAAGTGTTCATTAACTTAAAGGCTGTTTACAGTTGAAAAATGTAATAAAACCAGAACATGGTAGAATCTGTAGTTCACTATGTCTGGTGTAAAAAGATAGAGAAAGATAAAATAACAACAGAGTATGAATACTCCCTGTTTACCTGGGTGCGTGGTTTATGAGGGGCTGGGGCTTGTATTTGGGGAACTTGTAGGACTTGAACTCGTCAATAGAGTATATTCCAGGCCAGCTGTCTTCTGTCGGAGTGCCTGTGGAGGGACATTCAATCGACCATGTCAGAGTTGGGCTTTGCGGCGGCAGCTGCAGGGGGCTTTTCACGCTGCCACAGGGGCTACATGCCAGGGTTAATGCGATTAAAGGCTCATATTCAAAGTTCCATCGCGTCCCGGTCAACAGGGGGCAGCACTCACCTAGCAGCCTGAAGATGAGATGCAGCTCGTCCTCCACCGTGGAGCCTGGAAACAGGGGCCTGCCGGCGGCCATCTCGTAGAATATGCAACCCACACCCCTGTGAGGGAGACGCAGACAGGAGGGATTAGGTCTGAATGAAGCTTCAAACACAATCTGACTCTACAGGTCGTCTGTAGTTACACCAGCATGAACTTTTTAGACCGAACTCCCAGAGTCAAGCAGTAACTGACTGCTTTGTGTCTGTGAGTGGAGAAAGCAGCGGGAAAAATCATCGAAAGTCAAATTCCATAAAAGCTCGAGGGTGTGTTCATCAGCAGCACGTGCACATCAAGGTCTCTGTGTACGTCTGTCCTGAAGAGCATCGACAAAAAAACCCTCTAAAAATCTGTGTTCGTTAGAGACGTAAAACAATTTACTGAAATTAGAAATATTTGGATCTTCTGTAGGCATATGGGCAGAAAGAGGAGAGTAGCCATGATTGTGATACGTGTTTTGTAACAGTTGTAGTCGCCCCTGGCGCGCGAGGCCCACTCACCACATGTCTATCTGTGTGGAGTACTCAGAGGAGCCGAGCAGCACGTCGGGAGGCCGATACCAAAGTGTCACCACCTCGTTAGAGTATGTTTTAGTGGGCACAGACTTCGCTCTCGCCAGCCCTGTGGAGCAGAAATGTGTGAAATATAAACAATGTGTTATGCAGTAGTAAAATATAGATAAAGCAGATTTCAAATCTCCATTCAATCTTTAATGTGAGTTCTTGTCATTTACCAAAGTCGGCCAGTTTGAGTTCTCCTCTGTCGTTGATGAGCAGATTCTGGGGCTTCAGGTCTCTGTGAAGAACTTTCCGTTTGTGACAGTACGCCAAGCCTCGCAGGATCTGGAACAGAAAAATCTGAGGAAAGAGACATTTCTGATAAGTAACCATGATCTTATTGTCAAACTCAGATTCATGCAGTGGTTGTGAATTAAAACACTAAACATTATGAATGTTATTTCTGAAATATTATTAAGGAGAATACCAGGTTTAAATGAAATGCTTATGGTAACACAATCTTTTGATGGTCCCTCTAAACCCCAAAATAAAGCTGCAAGAGACTTGGGAGCCCCATTATCCCCAAAGGTGGTTGGTTTTATTTTATGTTTAAATATTATATATTGTAATTTTTTGTTACAAATAGACCTAAAATATGCTATTTCAAATGATTTAAATTTAATTTATGGAAATCATCTTGTGACACCCCTAGGCGATCTCGGCCCCTAATTTAGGAACTACTGCTCTTAACAACCCAAGCCTTACTTACTTATATTACTACAATAATATCTAAGTATTTAGTGGTAATAGTGGTGTATGGTTTTGACAGAATTTACTCCTATATCAGATTTATTTACTATAATTTGTGATGTGGAGGTTATGAGAGTTGAGTGCAGGGGTAATGAGGGAGCCAGATGTTGCTGTGTAAACTCACGTGTGACAGAAGCTGTGACTTAATTCACTTAACTGTGTGCATGACTGTTTGATCCGGTGTGTTGTCAGCATGCGTTGGTCTTGTTTTTAATCATGTAGCCACAATAATAAAAGCTTTTTATCTGTTGAACCTTGTGCCTTGACCTTTTGTGGAAATTGTGGGCAACTCTGTTGATTAAGTAGCAAATGTTTTGTGTCACGTTGATCCAAGAAGTTTTTCTTCATTTGTGTTTAAATAACAATATGTCTTCAAATCTTTTCAGTCCAAAAAAGGAAATGTAACAACATTTCTACACACAGGTTTTTGTGGAAAAGGTTAAGAAAACAAGTGCTACTTTCTACACTCCACCACCAGGGGGCACACTAACAGTGTTTCTTGTTAGTGTAAGTAACCACTTAAGTCCTGGAAGTTGCTGAAGTTGGCTGGGCCAGCAGGCAGCCTGCGGCAGCTCACCTTGACATTCTGCATGCTCAGGATGTTCCCACAGTCGTCCATGTACTGCTTCAGGTCTTTGTCCTGGACAAGAGAGAGGGGGAGAGAGAGAGAATGGACGTCAGAGGAGTGCAGAGGCTACAGGCACAGAAACAGCAGGTAAGCAAGCTCTAATCTCCTGAGGCTCATGAATATTAAAGATGTAGAATATATTTGTTTTAGCATATTTTAACATGTGAGTCATGGAGGAAGTGAAGGGCGGAGGATGTGTTGGTCTCACCAGGTACTCGAAGACCAGTGTCAGCGACTTCTCTGTGTGGATGATGTCGTGCAGCGTCACAATGTTGGCGTGTTTCAGATCCTTCAGTAACGACACTAGAGGAAAAGAAAAAGGTGAAAAGGGTGGTTTGTTTTTGCATTAAGTGACATACGGAATAAAACATTTCAGTTTTATTGTCTTCGTTTGTCTGTAATATGTTATTTGCTGTTATTTTAGACAAGATTTTCTCTCTTTTGGCTGGGATAGCTTTTAATCTCACCAGTACAATCCCCTTTTATTTACTTAAGTATCTTGCCTCTTTTATTACTTTATAATAACAATTACTTTTTAAAACACAAACTAAACGCTCATATAGGTGGGTTTACACTGATCAACTTCAGTCATGTGTATTATAAATCCTTACATCCCTCACAAATGTCTCAGACTTTCAATGAAAGCGTGGAAGAGTTAGAAAATCCAGAAAAGGCGAGCAGGCTTTGGGATGGTGCATTTGCAAAAACACAACAGATACATCCCACCCCTTCCCATCAGCCCTCTTGTCAAAGCTACGCCCCCAAAACATGAACATGCACTGACTGACAACTGCTCACAGCCGACTTTTCCGTGACTCATCGTGTATGTTTCAGCATTGTTTGTTCCTCCTGCTGAAGACTTAGGTGCTGCGCAGTGAGACACGGGCAGGCAGGTCGGTCAGTGACAGACAAGCACGGCGACCAATTATTTAATTTAGTCCGACTTTATTTAGTGATGCTTTGGGGACTTAAAGGAGGAGGATTTTAACAAATAAAATAAAGAAAGTGTTCTGAAAACAACTTACCAACCTGACTTTTAACTAATATTTAAGTAGTTACAAAGTAAACAGTATCTACATAAACCTACAGCACAGGGACAAACAGACTCACACAAATAATGTCCCACTCATCTTGCTTTCAACAAAACAACCCCACACTTAGGAGGTGATGTCACAGTCACATGACTAATACATATAAATATTGATTAGGGTGATTACAAGCTGTACATCTTTTAGTCCCATAGTGAAATGGCAAAATACTTAATCCTCCATCTTTGAACATTAACATCTAGTTGTCCAAAGATGATCCCAGCAAAATTGAAGACATGTTTGAATGTGTTAGACGTGCCGGCTTCAGTGAAAGTGAATGGAAGACATATTGTTGCCTTCAGCTGATGCATCACTGTCACTCCAAATTGAGCACATTTCATTTCTTTTTGAGGGTGGTGGTAACAGAGCAATTATTTGTATTAGTGAACCTTGGTTCAAGTGTCACTGTTCTCAAACACTCACAACAACCAGAATTTTATCAACGTCTTCAAACATGCCCTGTGGTGGAAGGCACTTTATCATAAACAAATATAATCTTCTATCGTCTAATCTAAGTGGAGTCAGTTGTGGGACTGCTGCAGGGTTCGTGGTCAACCTTCGTACCTTCTCGGATCGCTGTGCACGGTGCCCCCTCCTCGTGCTCCAGTCTGATCTCCTTCAGCGCCACGAGGTTGTCCGTCAGCTTACTCCTCCCTTTGAAGACGGTAGCATACGTGCCCTGGAGGACAAGATCAGAAGGACAGAGGTGGGGAGAAAGATCAGAGATTGGACTGATGCTGCAGTCTGAGCCATCAGGGGTCAAAAGTTAAATCTGTGAATGTGCCTGTGCACGATATGTCACCAAGTGCCACTGAGAATTAGCACCTGGTGGAAAACAGCAAAGAGTCCAAGGCTGACACTGAACACACACACACACACACACACACACTCACGTACCTCCCCCAGTTTGTCCAGTTTGATGTAGGTTTCCAGCTTCCCAAATCCTATTTCTGACTGGAGGAGAGAAAAGGACAAACCGTATTAATGAGGGCGGCGTCTGAATTAGCGATGACAAGCTTACAGACACCACGAGAAATCCTTGTGACGGCCTCGCAGCAACAGAGGGGGATGTAAGGAGGTCACACGCCCCCGACCATCATCACTTCTAATGTGTTGTGACAAAGGACCGTTGGCTTTTGGCTTTTACAAAGTGTTTGTTTATAGGCAAGACATGCAAAGGAAAACTTTATTTATAAAGCAGATTTAATATACAACTGAAAACTGTTGTGGTCTGGTTGGTAGTATTTTAGTCATTTTTAAAACAGCTGGTTTCTGTTTTTCCTATGTGAGGATTTGACACTTGTCATAAGTGAATATACTGAATATATCTGGGTTTGGGCTGTTAATCGAATTAAATAAGTTGTGTAATGACAGAAAATAATCAGCACTAATTGATAAAAATAAAAAGTAGCTAAAGCCATAATGTGCTAAAAATCTAATATGAGAGAACAAATTGCACACACAGTTCACAGCCACTTTATTACATGCACAGAGAGAGAGAGATTATCTAATAACTAAGATCCAAAGCTCTTTAATAAAACGCAACAGCTTTTGTTTTTCTAAGTGAGAGTGGGAGGTCATGTTCAGTCCTGAGAAAAGCTTTTCCAGAAACTAGGAGCATTAAAAACTAAAGGCAGGGTCACCAGATTTTTAACTGACCCAGAGGGACCAGCACCAGATGAGCTGATAGGACCGGGTGTTGAACATTGTGAATATTGCCAAGCGAGGACTTTGCTTTATAAACCACTCTGCAGGGGAGCGTGTATGAGTGAAGCTCAGTGTTCCTCTGTTTTCCTTTCGACGGGAAGTAAAATCACAAGCTAATTATTGAGGCAGCTGATGAAGTGAATTCTGGAGTGTGATGTTAATACGTGACAACAGACTGAGAGGATGAGGTTAGACAGATAATGGTCGAGGTGTGAGATCCTCTTGTTGTTTGCAGCTCCTCCCTGCCATTCACTCCGTTTCCGTTTCCTTCTGATTCTGTCACACTCTTCTACACACGACTCTCATATCAGAATTGCTCAATGGTGGGCAACAAATAGTTTACATTTACATTGCAGTGTGGAGGTACGCACACGTTTTCCTCCACTAAATGTAAGATAAGATGAGGATATGACTTAGAGTTCATCATGAGATGATACACATCTTCCATACAATTCATACTGATGTAGACCTGAGTTAAAACATGTTAGGTGTATTAGGCTGCTGTGTGTGATCTAAACACTTTAGATTCTAAATTTACTCATGTTACTCTACAGTATTTTGTATTTCTCAGAAATGTTATTCCGTCTATATATTGGGTCTTTTCATTTTATGTACTGTATTCTTGTGTTTGCTAAAAACATGCAAAAGATACATTTCTATTAATGCCTCCATTATTGGACAATGAGATCTTAAACACCTCTTCATGGCAATATTGGATTTAGTTTTATGTGATGATTTGTTTGATTATTTAATTTGCTGGTTTAACCAAAAACAGAAAAAGACTTTCAAAGGAAAACATAATTTCATTAAAAACTGAGTCAAATGATGTTATCTGTAGTTCTCTGGTCATCATATACTGATGCTGTTATTTATATATGTATATCTCTTAACTACTTCCTCTCTTAACATCTACTTTTCTATTCTCTACTTCACCTAGTTCAGAAATATGACTACTCCTCTGTATCCCTCTCTCTCGCTCTCTCCCTTTCTTTCTCTCTCACCAGTGATGCTCTGCGGGAGCGTCGGCTCAGCGGCTGGTCGAAGGGCGGGCTGCTCAGCTGCAGTTTTTCTAAGTAACCATCAGGTATCCGGATGTCGGCCGGGAGAGACAGACGTTTGTTCAGGTCCTGGACACACAAAGAGAGACACACAACAGAGACTCAATTTGTGTCCACATGGTGTAAAACCCTGAGAAAACGGAGTTAACTCTCAGTAAACAGCGTAAGCTCTGAATAAATACCACTGATTAGCAAAAAAAATGGCAGAGATCCAGAGTAAACAAGTAGAATCTGTAAGAACCAGCATTATACAGCCAGCTTTAGGCCTCCACTGGTCAACAGAGAAGGCAGTGTGTATGTGTATAAATACACGTGTAGCCGCATGCTTCCATACAGTTCTGTGCAGCAGACTGTGCACATGAGAAAGGCTCCCTGTAGGGGGCCCTTTAAGAGTTCAGGGTAAAGTCTTTCCCAGAGCAACAAAGTACTAAATCATGAATCTAATGAGTTCTTATAGAAAAATCTCTCTCACTCACTCACTCACTCACTCACACTCACACACACACACACACACACACACACACACACACACACACACACACACACACACACACACACACACACACACACACACACACACACACACACACACACACACGGATCCTTCCCATCATGCATTTCCTTCATTTGTTAGATTACTGTTAATCCGGTCTCTCTCTCTGCTATAAATCTAAAACCCCCCAAGGTAACACTGGACACTTAGTAACACTCGACTGCTCTGCCCCCCTCACTGCAATACAATAATATGCAACTCTGAACTTTCCACATTTGAACAACAAGCTCACTGATGAATGTGAAACTGAGAAATCCGGGACAGATGAACCATGACACTGACTCGACTAATGACAGCAGCGAGGCCTCACACTTGAGGAGTTGGATGCAGCGCATGTCTGATATTGTTACTTGTCAAATTACATGAACAGTTTACCAGCAATAATCCCATATAATACCAATAGAAAAAATTATATTTATCAACTAGAATGGCACTCAGTAGAACGCATCCTACTGAGGTGGCATTTGATGCACTGACAAAGAATTTGATTAGACATGTTTTTCTGCTGTGTGGATTTGTTATTCTGTTTGCATATATTCAGATATATTTGTATGAAATCTGTGGAGGACCAATAAAAATCCTACGTTAACTTCAAGCACATAAAAAGGATGTACTCTGAACCACAAGCTTTTTAGATATATAACGAACTTACATCTTACTTACTTACTTACTCTAACAATGCATTTATGTAGAGCTGAAATTAATAGTTGATAAAAAAGTATTTGTTGATTGACAGAAAATGTATCCATAACTATTTTAATAATAAATTTGGGGCTGTGTTCACTTCTCAAATAAGAATATTTGCTGTTATGTTCTTATAATGTCTTTCAGTTTTGTTGTGTTGGGACAAAACAAGCAAACAAAAAAGAAAAACACAGGCTTTGGGAAACTGTGACAGAAAGTTCTCTCTACTTTCTATTAATTTTGTATACAATTTTTGATGGCAGATTAATCGAAAATAAAAAAACATTAAGTCGCATTCATGTAAATAACAGCCGTTCAGCTTGAGCACATGCTGCCACAATGTGCATCTGTGTTTTTTAATTTTGATCATTACATCCAGCGCTGCTGCTCCGTAGTGTCTGTGTGAAGGACCAGGATTGGTGGTTTGTCATCGGAGCAAGTGATTCCATCCATCACTTGATCTTTGCACCCCCCACCCTCCTCTAGTTGTCCAATCAACCAGGCCTAATCTGTTACAACAGGGGCCCATCTGGACCGTATTACAGTAATCCTTGTGATGTAATCCCAAAACAGCACTGCTTCCTCTGCAGCAAGAGACTGACAATCCACCAATCCGCTACCTGACCACAGACGGAAGGACTTCCTCATTCGTCCTCATCCTCTTCTCCTGTCCCTCCTTTGAGAGTCACTGCAGCACAGAGACAGTGAGTGAGGCCACACAGTGATTTCGTTGCTGGATCACTTTATCAACAGCAACTCTGCGCTCAATCATGCTGCTTGTATCAGCACAATCAATGCACAGTGTGTTTGTTGGGCTGCAAGAAAGAATCTGAGTTTAACTGTGTACGTGTACAACATTCTCTGGTTGTGAAACAGTCACAGGAAGTGTGAGGTACGCTGCTTGCAAAGGCACAGTGAGATGTGACGTGTAATGTCTGTGAACATGTGTGTGGAGGCAGGATGTGTGTGCGTGATTGTGGGTATCGCCCAAAATGGTGTAAGCTGCTTAACTGCACTTTTACAGGTTGTTGTTTGTTTTTTCGAGCAGTCTGTCGCTTGCTTGGTTTGTCTGTGTAGGTTATGCGCTCAGAAATCAGAAACCCCCAGAGATCCTGCTGCAATCAAAGTGACTGATAAACACTGTAAGAGGAGGAGAAGTGTGTCTTCTTCAATCACAAGACTTTTTCCTCCTGTGATGAACCAGCAGGTGCTGAGCAAGATGTGCTTCACTGACAGATTGTCAAATTGTCAACATCTACCACACAGACAAGGTAATTTAATCTGTAAAAATTATAAATGATCATAAATCAATTTCCAAAACAAATGCTTTGTATGTTTGAGGATGTTAAAATGAGTAAAAACGTCAACATGTAAGGGTTAACCTTCACTGACATTTCACTTTCACCAACCCACAGTCACCCTGACACTGCAGTCAGGTGTACATCCCTAAAATCCCATTAGTAGTCATTAAGATGGATTTAAAAAGGTCCAGGGTGTAAGATTTAGGTGAAAGGGATCTATTGGCAGAAATTGGATATAAAATACGCCTAGTGATGTTTTTACTAGTGTGTTTCATCTAAAATTGTACAAATTATTGTTTTCTTTACCCTAAAATGGACCCTTTAAATTTAAAAACTTTTATATTTACATGGGGAGCTAGTCCTCTATACAGAGGCCGCCATGTCCAAATATAATAGTCCAAACTGGACAAGCTACTCATTTTGAGTTTTTACCTGAAGGCCACAACAGGTTCTCTTTCATGTTTGGAAGGGGAGGGTGAGGTGAGGGTTATTCAGCTGCAACTTGACCACTAGATATCACTACATTTTACACACTGAACCTTTAAAAAGGTCCATGTTCCTGGCTCTGTTGTAGAGAAAGACATAATATAATGTGGATACTATGCTACAATAATAAGGTTTTCCCTGTTTTGTTGTTACAGCAAAATATAAAACACACTTTCATATATATATATAAATAAAAGTGTGTATATATACACTTCAAATTTAAGTCTTATTTAAATCATATTTAACACTAAACAAATGACAGAAACAAAAATGATTGATGTCATCTTGTCCATCGGATTTTCTGTCATTACTATGGAAACACACATACGAAGCTGATTCAAATCTGCGAAAGTGTCATTTCTCCTATGGCCTCATGCTGCCTTTTGTGTCGCTATGGCCCAACAGGACTAAAGCTTTCACTCCTGATCACGTTCTCCATTTGTGTGCGTGTTTGCCTTCAAATATGCTCCACTAAATCAGCCTCAGTATGACTGGAGCCACGACCATTTTATCTCTACAGAGGCTTGTTTTTGTTCTCAAATGTTGAATCTTTATTTTGGAATAATGATGCTGCTCTGTATTTAATAAATACAATAAATAAAACAACCTGCATAACATCCTTATTGTGGTATGAAATAAAAATTCAAAGACAAAACAACAACAAAAATAATCACAGCAAAAGTCTTTCCATAATGTGTTGACATTATGTAACTACCACTGCGTGTGTATATGTTTGAGAGAGAGAAACAGAAAAAGGTTAGTGGGTGTAGGTGGTAGTGAAGAAATTCAAAACAATGTTTAGAGGTACAGTATGTGGAGTCAGTGTACATATGTATGTGCTTATGTATGTGTGCGTATTAATGTATAATGCTAAGATTATGTGGGCAGCTGCGTGTTCATGAAAACAGGAAAATGCTAAGTTTCCAAGTGTGAAGCTGCAACACACACATCGTTAGATACTGTGTCTTACAGAGGAAAAAAAGTCCATTGTTAAATACTGAGAATCATTAGCTTCCCATTGAAATATATTAACCCGACCTTCAATGACAATGTGGAGGAGTAACCGCTAGTCCAGGTATAACAAGGATGAACAGATGTGTTGTGATTCACAACAGTAACATATTCCAACGTCAGAGCTTGTTAAAGAGTAGCCGGTGACTCACACCCCACAACATAATTACTATTTCAAAAAGCAGGAAGTCTGCGCAAGGACAAAGAAAGTGTGACAACACAAGAGACTCAAATTTCACCTCTGCAGAGATGCGTCTGTTCCCTCGGTTTCTCAGACAAACACCCGTGGGCGACTGCACCTCGTCAGAGGACGTCCCTGATGCCTGGTCGCTCTCCCCATCGGACCCCATCTTCAGGTTCTCGTGGACGATGTCTGGAGCGGAGAGAGAAAGTTAGAGAGTGGAAAGAAGGATGAGGGGTTGAGTTTGGGAGATGGAGCAGGTCTGTGTGGAAACAGGTCAGGGCTCAGCAGATGGTTTCTGGGCCACCTACAAATGGCCCAGATCATTTGGATCCAGATAGCTATGTACATCTCTGACCAGTCAATTCAACACTGGTATCGGAAAAAAAACCCAAAGGATACCCAACCATGCAAAAGATCTGCAGTCTCTGTGGACACTTAAAAAAGAAGCTGAAGACCAATTTATTCAAACAGCCCTTTGTGTAGTTTTCATAGTGTTTTCGTGTGCTAATGCTTTGTCTAATTATTTAATTGTAAAAACTGTTGTTTCGTGAAGCACTTTGTGATCTGCCCTGTGAAAGGTGATGCATTAAATAAACTAGACTTTCAGTAAATTACTGACTTTAATTTACTTTTACCAGCTTCTTTGTATTTATCTCGCCCTCGGCTGTGTTGAACACATGACGTGCACAGAAAGTATATTAGATTTAATAAGTTTGACTGATATATTTAATATACTTTAGTGCCACAGGGCCTTAGACAAATCCATATATCATGCTCATTTCCCCACGTCTCAAACAAACTCAGGTTTCATACAGGATGAAACACACTGCTATCTTATCCAGGCTTTATGTTTATAGCATAGAAACTGTTGTGGATTTAAATATTGTACCTGGGCTCACAATCCAGGTGACTAGTTTTCTTTAGAGCATCTGAAATCCTTATGGTATGGCTCCATTTTCTAACAAATTGTTTACAGTGTGGCTGAATGTAAAATCTGGAATGATTGAACTGATACTTATGCACTTCTGCGCAGACATCTGCCTCCGGGAATCTTTGTTTCAGCGCATAATTTCACACATGATATATCACTTAGTGTATGAAGGCTCAGTTGACTCAGAAGAAAAGTGTAAGACAAGCATCTGACATGTTTTGAAGATATTCTACGTGTGGCTATTAGATGGCTAAATCTAACAGCTTTATATTTAAATTAAAAAGGAGAATAAAATTTGCCACTGGAGCATCTACACACATTCTACAAATTCAACACAAAATAAATCTCCTGCACTAAACCTCTGTTTAAAGTCACAAAGACGCAAATCAAATGTGACCACAGCCTGTGTGTGTGTGCGTGTCTCACCAAGGCGACTGCCATTGCGAGGCATGACCATGAGAGACCCAAGGCCTCCTCCGATAACACTTTGCGGTCGTCGCAGCGGTGGCTTTTTGAAGGATCCTGTGTACTGATGGAGGAAGGAGTGGACGCTGTGGGCAGACGGAGGACGACCATTCCTTACTATGGGCTCTGCCGGAGAAGACACAAAAAACAATGGATATAATGATTGTTTGTTCATTGTCATTGCAGGTATATGAGGGTTTACATGTCAGACAATAAATTACAAATGGCAAAGTGAAGTACAGACATGCAAAAGTTAAACGTTTTAAAACTTCAATACGTTACTTCAATACTGTTAGTCAGACAGACATTTTCTGTCTGTCTGACTAACAGCTTTCTGATGCAGTGGCGAAACCATAGCATAACACCAGACTGCATAAAATAATCACTATCGTTACATAAGTGGTTTTAAGTCCTAATCTACTGATGCATAGATTTGCATGTGATATAAGAACTGCCGTGACTTAGTAGGACAGTCTATTGCATCACTATAGCACAATAAGCATGTGTTTGTATAAATGGATTTTATGTAAGGATACTCAATTTAAATTGTAATTATCACAAGAAGCAGGGTGAGACTGATAAACAGAGGAAAACACCCAGAAGAAAAAGACAAAGAAAGAAACTGAGATAATAAAAGTAAATGGACTGATGAAAGAAACAGGTGAATTGTTGTAAAATAGATTTAGTGCTGTACAGTTTAGTGTAATTTTTCCATATTTTTGTTTGTTTCAAACAAAACTGAGTATAACATTCCTGCACTGAAACTGTGGTTATCCTAATGTAAACAGATGCCGACCTCAGGCTTCTGTTCTTGAGACCACTGCAACTCTAATACTGTGAATAGCCGGTATAAAAAGTAAAGAAGTGACAGAGGTTAGCATGTAAACAAAAAGCCTTGTAGTCTAAATTGTGTAGTCCCATTTGTCAGAAAGCAAAGGATTTAGGGGGATTTATTATGTACAGAGCAGCACATACTGAAACACAGACTGTGGGGGAAAACACTGAGTCCCAGGGAAGCAGTTAAGCAGGACAGTCGGACCCCAGACAGACGGACACTGCAGGACATGTGCAACGAGGGCAGTGAGGATTAGGATGTAACACAAAGCAACAGCTATGAAGAGTAAATAATTCCATCACACAAGAGAAAGATGTTTATGGAGCGTAAACATTGGTTTGTCACTCAGACATAAACAAGGTCAGAGAGAATGAAATAATAGTTTATATCAGTTCATGATCAAAATACTACAAGATAATACACGGAGAGTCACAGTTCACGGCCCACTTGTAATTCCCACTTCTGTGGTTTTGACAGCTCTCAACATGGTGAACCCTCCACCCAAACATGCAAACAGACGCAGGGTGCCATCTTGATGATGACCCCCCCCCCGGAAAAAGACTCAGATCATATGAAACAGCGATGGGAACAAGTACAGGGAGGGCAGTTCAACAAAAACAACTCGCACATTAAAGTCTCCTTAAACGAAATTAGAGGCAGGAAGTTAGACATGTAGTAGCAACATGCTTTATTTTATATCTACAACGTCTATAATAAATAGTAAACAAAGATCTGTGAGCTTCGAGAGTAAGCCAGCCACGTATTCACCTGAAACACCCCCACAGCTCAATGACTAGTCTGGCCTCAGGTATCCAGGGTCAACCAACTCTGTGGTGCTGTGTATTTTTTCATTATTCAAATTAGGTTCACAAGACTCAGACTCAAACTGCCTTTTCTAAGCTGATTCACAGCAAAATGTTTATAAACTAGCTAGCAGGCTGGTCAGAAAGGCATGAACTCAACTAGAAACAGACAAACGCATATCTGAACTAGTAATCCTTCTTCTGTGTGGCAGAGCAGAGACATTTTGCAGCGACTTTTACGGACTTAAATTTGTAAAACTGAATTTCATACATTTTAAGACTTTTTAAGGACCTGCAGTCCCCCTGTGACAACCCCACACACAACCAGAGTCATGAAGAAGTATCTGAAGTGACAAGAAGAACAAAGAATCCTGCAGCAGATCTGGTGACATCTGATCCAGACAATGTGGCCTCCACAAAGCTCTATTTTAAACACCAAGGATGGTCACACCAACTCATTTGACCTTTTTTCTGTTGTTTCTACTGTGTGTGTTAATTAGAAAATAGAAACTATTATTGCCCTTCTATTTGACAGCCTCCTCTAAAACATTTGCACTGCGCTGTTTGTTAAGAATTTCCTATATTCCCTATATGAAGACAGAAAAATACACAGCCCCCAAGGATAATATGCAGGTCCTTATGCCACCGCTCCCTTATCTCTGTGCAGCTGCTGCCACCGCCGCTGGCCTGAGTCATGTTGCGTTACATAACCAGATCAGAACCAGAACACATTCCCCAATCACAGAGTTCAGATCACATCTCATCTGGCTACTCCATTCTGTCTCCTCTCTACCCTACTTACTGTTACACAGGCCACAGCAATCCCAACACGCAAGCTCTGTCTCACACACACACGCACGCACACACACACACAGAACATGATTCTGTGTCCCCACACACCAAGCACAGAACACTCTGGCCAAACCTGGTGTTAATCACTACACAAAAAGCTCTTTACAAAGCTCAGTTAGTTCTCAGAAGAATTGGGAGGTGAAGGGGGGAGTCTAGGACGATCTGATTGTTTGAAGAAGGGAAAAAAACTGAGGACAAGTCTGAAAGAGGCTTGGAAGAGAGAGAGCATGAAATTTAGGGAAGAGCTGAAAGATGCATTAAAAAAAGAGATTCCTAACTAGTCTCACCAAGTCATCCAAGTTGCTGTGGCAATGTCATGGAAACTCTAGAATGTTTCCAGACCCCCGAGTGCCATGGTAACGACGTGGTGGCACACTGAGGCATGCTCCCTCCCTCGCTCCCTGCAGATTTTGTGAATATCTGCAGAGATAAGCTGCTGTGCCGCTCTGCTTTATATTTTGACGCCTTGAAGGCGGCAGCCTTCAACGGGATCCAAATGTATGATGTAACCATCTACAGTATGTGTGTGCGCGGAGCAGAGTTTATATACAAACCGACAATAAGCGAGTGGCAGTTGGAGAAAAATAAAACTGAATTGTCAGTGTGAAAGAAGCGCATCTTTATTAGAAAATGTTTGGTTCTCTGTAAAGAGTAACAACTTATATTAAAGCCTAATGAAAAAGGTCAACCACAACCCCTGAGGTGCATTTTCAGTAAGAAATATCCAATCATTACATTTTGTCTGAACCTGGCCCACATTGTCCAATCCCTATGGGTCCCGTCAGGCTCAGGTCGAGTATCCACACCTGCAATGCTGTGTTTCCAATGACAAGCTGCTCCATCCTTTTCTTTTCCATTCCCCCTCTCTCTTCTGTGTTTGACAATATTTATATTAACAATTTTTTTTACTTATTATGCCACTTTCTCCCATTACAGCTTTCACTGAAAATGTAACTACATCCCATGTATTGTTTTTGGGGTATTTTATGTCCACTGCTGAAACTACAAAATATTAAAAACAATTTACGGTTTGAGTCCGGTGCAGTGCCATCTTTAGATTTTTGTTCAATCATTCCTGCTTTCTTAAATGTTCTTTTGAGTTTCTGCGGTTTCTGTGTGTGCACACGGCACTGCAGTCTCATGCCCTTTTATGGGTATTAGCGGAGCGTTTACCTACACTAATTAGGAAAAACTGACACGCGCTTCCAATTTAAGAACACATGGCATTCATCAATATAAAAACAAAGATGCGAACAATTCTGCAGTTTAAGAACGCGTCATTAATCTGACGTAGAGTTTTCTTAGAAAACTTCTTAAGAACAAATTTAAGAAAATTATAAAGAAGAAATTGGTGATTGAGGGCCACTGTGTTCTGTTGAGCATGCTGCTAAATGTGAGCTTCAATTGTTAACTTAATAAAACATTCAGCAGTTCCTCTTTCAGATTCTAGGTCCGTGTTAGATCAAATTTGGATTTGGCTTTGGATAAAAAAGTACATTATATCTGCAGTCCATTAAAAGTCAATGACTAAATCCCATTTCGGACATGCTCTTCATTACGTAAATGTGCTGGTATTACACATTATCCCGGTGCTTGAATAAATGCCCACTCGACTATGTTTATCCTTCACTTGTTGTAGATGTGTGTGACCTGGGCCCTCAAATCAACTCAACTAAGCCCCTCGTATTAATCAGCAACACAGCCCACAGTGACCAGATAGACCCAGAGATACACACTCAGGAACACACTCAGCTGCCAGATAGGTATGACTTGCTCTAATGGAGTCTAATTCAACAATCCTCCAGTATATCCTCCCTCCATAAAAGTTGCTTTATGCGTTGCTGTTGAATTGGACTGTTATATAGTGTCTCTAATATTTAGTCTTTATTTGATTTGAATGAGGAAGACAACAATATTAGAAACATTTCATAGTATAATGTGATAATTCAACAGCACTGTAACTGTAGTCACCTTTAAGTTGTCTCAAAAACCGAAGACTGAGCTGAACCTTGGATTTGGAGAATCGCTACCACCCTAGTATAAACATATAACTGTCTAAATTGGCATTTCATAGTTGATATGAATTTTTAAAAAGCCATTACTTTAACACCACAGACATTCTAAATTTGCACCGTTGACTGGTCTCACCTTCTTAGCACCAGAACTCCTCATTTTTAGCCCAATTTTCCACTCGCCGACAATTATTGGAAGTCAAGAGACAATAGCAAATCTGAGCCAAATCAGTGCTCAAACTGCAGTCGCCAATGGCTTTGTGTGATCTCTTCAAAGCATCAAAGCCTTTTAGAGGCTCACTAACATGTCAATTCCTCTGATTAGATTTCTAGTAGGCTATACACCTAGAGAAGTTTGCAACAACTATGTACGTAGTTGGACACCAGACATATTAGTCAGGGGGTTTGGGTGGTAAAGGTTCGTGTAGCCTCCTGTCGCTAATCAATCGAGTAGTATGAATGCACAAAGACTGCAAGACTCCCAATCACAAGGCATCATGTAGTGTGAACTGCACAGGGATCCGATGACTTTGAAAGTCGCATAGTCTGACCTTGGTATGCTGAGACTCATGGACACTGTAGTATTTAGAGGCATTTGCCATACATAAGTAATGTGAAGAAAACGTATCTAAACTGAAACTACTTAATCTCAGAGCCATGAAATATTGTGAAGAGAAACTTTGAGAAATCTATGGAGATCTGAATACAAAGGCCCTTTTAATTTCTGCATATCAACATTTACAGTAACTGTAATTAAAGCTCACCGCTGTCCTTCAGGCCGTTTTCCTCGATGGTCATCTGCTCAGCCAGCTCAGACAGCGACTCGTCAATGGTGTGGCTGCCTCGTAATGTCTGAGAGAGACGTCTCTTGAACCGCTTCATCTTCTCCATGGAGCTCTCGGGAAGGGGAGGCCTGAGGAAGGCAAAAAGAAAGAAATTTGGCTGGAATCCATGCAAGACAAAAGGGCAGTACATTACTGCATGTTTTAGTTACAGAAGAATGAACCCACTATCTGAAAGCTGTAGTGTTGATGTGGCTCTTGACATTTCACTGACAAGGTCTGTATTGTAAATTGCCGTTAATTCAAAAAAGACGACACCTCATCCGCCTGCAGCCATGTTTCACAATCCCTCATCAGGAGCCAAACTGACACCAAAGACAAGGTTAGATCACTAGGTCTCTTACTGTGTGAACAAAGACAGAGACAAATCAGCACCCAGATGATAATTATGACTCAGCTCATTCAGGCACATTGCTTTACATTCCTCCCCCCTGGGAAAACATGACGAGTTAGTGAGAGATTCTTACGGGTGAGTTTAGAGTTCGGTCCCTGGCACAGCGGACTGTAAAAGCAAATCCTAAACCGGAGGGATTTGCTGCTGAATGGAGCAGGACTAGCCTGGGCCACATTGAGTCCACATCACACATTCCAGCTGCATTTACTGTGTGCACGAGTGTGACTGAGTGCAGGAGCTAAAAGCTCTATGTGTGTGAGAGAGAATCACTGTGAGGAAAGGAAAAGGGGTTTGAATCAAGACGGAAGATATTTGTGAATGTTTGGCGGCGGCAGCAGCAGATTACGAGAAGCCTCTCCCTGTGACCTCGATGTAGAAATCATGACTCCACTACAACTGCAAGTTTGGACCTGTTGTTGTCTGTCTGTGGTGATGATGATGATGATGATGATGACGATGATAATGAGTAAAAGCAGACATGAAAACACATGAGCAGAGCAGGGCTTCAGGGTTCGTTGCCTGTCAACTAGTCCCTAGTGACAGCCCTCTGTCTTCCCGATGTCCGTCATGACTCATGACATGGATTATATCCAGCAACGCATCAAATCAGCCACAATCAAACAGAGGAAAGGTGGGGATGATTGCGTTTGATGGACACTGTAAGAGAACAGGGTCTAACTGAGAACTAGAGATGCTCTCTAAATGTTGATTATTAAAAGGTGAACAGTACACGGACAAACAGTTCTATTCTCAAAATATGGCTGCAATAGATGGTTATTGTCAGTATAAATTCTTTTGTCTAAAATCTTTAAGTTCTTATTCTTTACAGTGTCCAAACATATCCAATTGACAAAGAGATGAGGCAGAGAAAGGCGGCAAAATTCTCACATTTGAGAAGCTTTAAAGTAATAAATGTTTGATAGACGACTGAATTCATTAACTTCCAGTTAACTATAGGAGATGGTGGAGGTTGAGTAAAGCATCAGCCTTAACTAAAAGGGTTTTCAAACGCAGTGGCTTGATTTAAAACTTTGATTTCACAAAAACAGATCATTAGAATCTGTGTGTTAAAAAACCTGCCATGAAAAATAGGACATGCGGCTCCTGAATCCTCTGCAAATTTATAAAGTTTGTGTAAAGAGTTTTATGAGGCAGAGAGCTTGTCCCTATTCCCTACACTGAGTGGACAGCAGCAAGCGTCTGGTCTGAACTGGGACAGAGGCCAAAGCAAACTGGGACAGCGCATGGACAAAATATTAAACTGAAGATCAGGAGCATGTAAAATGCAGAAGGGAACTTCATACAATACGCACAGCTTCAGATAACAGTGAGGTACCTTAAAAAAACGTGGACTGGAAAACCCACATACTGTGAAATTTGTGAACTCACTGGTTTCAGTTACCTGGTTAGGGTATATACAATAGAAAAAAATCTATTTTTTTCACAAACTTTCACTCTCACAAATTTAACATAGCACTCCTCTAACATCGGCGGAGTCAGGGAAAAAAGAAAAGATCTTAATTGATTTAGCTGAACCAGAGATATCATCTTTTTCACTCCAGGTCGTCCTTGTCCAAACCCGCCCCCTGCATTACCCACGATGCATCTCAACCACAGACAGCTGGGTCACAGATTCAGGTGCTGGTAGAAGCTAATGTATCTTTGAGTCACTAGCCTCAACCAGAGATTTGGAGCCGCTACAGAGCTCTGTCCACATCATTTCATTCTAAATCCACTGCCAGGTTTTCGATATATTCCAAATTTAAGTCTACGACTGAAGTTACATCACACAATTTATCAGACTTCACAAATGGCTTTATGCAACTCAAGTCACATACACCCAGGCCCTGTCGACAAGCTTTGAAGTGCCTTTGACTGTCCCACGCTCTTCATGTAAAACAGATGACACTCTTTTCCACTACAGCCTTATTTGTCCTCTTCAGACTGGTCAGACTATAAATTTTACATGATAATCTTGTCTTGTGCGGCTTTTATCCCACATTCATACGTTCTTCCCTTCTGTCTTCACCAATCAATCTTATCATTCTAGGAACTAAGAGGAGGCAGAGTGTCAACTAGCTTGTCATAACGGCTTCACGTCAGTCGGTTCTGCCTCATGACACATCGGCCTTACCCACACTCCTGCTGCAGCCGTGCACACAGCCTGCAACGCTGACACTGGATAGAATGGGAACACTCAGTACTGATTGAAAACTATTTATTCACCACTGCTTGCGGGTGCACTGAAGAAGACGACTTACCTGTCAAAGCATCAGTGATTTAATAGCCATAATATACATTTTCTTACCACTCTGGTTGAACTTCAATTGAAACAGTCAATTCATTGATTATTTAATAAACAGAAGAGTAATCGAAACAAACATTTTGAAAATTGATAAGTTATTTCAGTCGCTACAAAAATGCTAATTATCTGCTTGTTCTAGCCTTTAAAATGCAATTATTTGCTGCTTTTTGCTGTTATATATCATTGCAAGTAAAATATTTCACCTTTAGTTTTGGCTGAAGTGTCTCTCCATGGAAATTGCCAAATAACTCCTCCAGAACGCAGTGCTGAAACATGTCTACCTATCCCGCCGTTCTTTATCCCCCACACACACATGGACATTGTAAACTCACAGCCACGTAGTAAATGCCAATTAGCTTGGTAAACGCAAAGTTATCCAGCTATGAGCGACAACTCCAGCAGCAGCAGCACACACACTTTTCATCATTCAAACGTGTATGAGACATGCGAGGGGCAGGTAGACAACCCTTGGTTTCAGCATTGATTTGAAAATGAGGGCAGCTTTCCAGATACCCACTCATGAGTAATCGCTGTCGGCGGTGCTGTCTACCATTGATTAGAGGTTGTAACCTTTTCAGATATCAACAGTTGACTTTACCTAAGCAGCGGCCCTGCAAGGTCCAAGATGGTTTCAAACACTGGGTGGCGTTGAGAGCCATGTTCAATAATGAACACATCCGTAAATTGACACCATAATTCTGATTTTATTCTGGTTGAACAAAAACACTTTGACGTGTTTATAATCGCTAGGATAAATCAGGATTAAGTACCAATAGATTAAGATAAACCGACGTGCTATTTCCCTGGTAATAACCCGAACCCCCTCTTGCTGTAATAATGTATACGATGAGGATATAGTAGGGGGCACATTAACATCTCATAAATAACTGGGACATGATCTATTATCCAGCAGACTTAGTGGATACAAATCACTTTCTGAGAACTCCATGGAAAGTTAACAATGGCAGTAGAAAGAAGAAGGGGGGCTGTCTACTGTGGACCCGTATCCGCTGGCCCACGTCCCTGCTCTGGGATCGAGTGCGGAGCTTTGGACATGATCCCTGTTCTCAGCCTCATGCCTGCTCTCCTAAGTAGGCCGGTCTGAGGTCTGAGCTCCAGATCCACTGGGAGGAGGCCAGGGAGGAGGAGGAGGTGGCAGAATGGAGAGAGGGGGAACTTGAGGGGGAATGGAAGGGTCCGAGCATCGCACTGATTCGGGATTTGTTGCCACGGCAACCCCACTGCTTTTTTCCATGTTGAAAATGCAAAGCACAGCAGGAGACTACATGCATGCTGATTTTTTCCATCTCAAAACCTACAGTGAGTTTGGATCTTTTAGCCCCTAAACCAGTCATCAACACCCAGCACAATATGATGCTCACATCACAGAGTAGCCCTGACACAGTTGTGTGCTAAACAGCTGTTTTCCTGGCAGTACAGTAAGCAGGAGATAGAGGGGTGGATGTTAAGGAAAAAGGAGCGGGGAGGTGGGGGGAGTGAAGCATCATCGATGCTGCAGTGGTGACATTAGACATATGCTTCATATGGATTCTGTCCTTTTCCTGCCGTAGCCATGGGCAGACAGTAACTGTGTCGATGATAAACAAGAGGTTTTCTAAAAGGGTATGAGCAGAGCTCCTGCTGTGAAGAACCACCACCCCCACAGCAGCCCTGCAATGCCAGACTATTGCTCCACACGCCAACATCACTGCGGAAGCCTGTGCAATTGTCCCACTTTTGCTGGACGAACCGATCACACCACAGCCCAGCTACAGGGTGACTTCTGTCTGGGCCACACACAGAAACAGGAAAAGCAAGGTCGCAACCGCTGCGTGACCCCTCCAGGGTCCAGTAAAACTCCGGACATCACTGCCTGAAGGGAGGACAGGGGTCCTAGAAAACTCCCGTCTCCCCTCCCCTGGTTGTCTCGCTCACAGAAGGCAGCAGAGAACAAGCGTGACTGTTGGCATGATTCACGGGTGAGCTCAGCCTTGCTTTTCTAAAGAGCAGCCTTTTCTCATCCTGGCCAAGACAATGAGGACATGAGTGAAGGAGCTGGCTCCATTATGGGGGCCTTGCATAAAGGCTGCATTGTGCACAGTATAAAGTGGGCTTTTTTCAGGAGACGCAGGCGGTAGCGCCGTGCTGTGTGGTGCTGAGCTGAGCAGTGCTGAGCATGACAACCAGGCATGCATCACCCACACACTCTGCAGCAGGTGAGGCTTTACTTCCACTGTAAGATCTGTTTGAACTTCATCAAGGGCAGCGACACAAAGAGTCTCGTCATATTCGCCTATTTTCTTTGCTCTTTTCCATCTGCACTGACACACATTCTCTCCTCACCCTTCTTTTACGCTCAGAACACATGTCACCTGTGTCCGAAGGGCTGAGCAGTGATGACAGACTGGTCAGTGCTGGTGAGTGTGTGTGTGTGAGGGGGGACAACAGACACCTCAGCCAGAGCCTGTGGCCTAAAGAGGTCAGGACAGGTGACACAGAAACACATCTTACAGGCAATAAGACAGAATGCAGGCTGATTAGCACTGCTGCTATGGTTACAGCAGCTTGAGTGACAGCCCTGCTCCTCTCTAAGCTTTCCCTGCGGCCAAGCTCCACCTGCAGTCAGATAGTAGACAACCAAGTTCAATAGTGAAGGTTTGAAGCTGAAGTTTAATACTGAGCTATAGTATGGTTTTCAGAAAGAACAGGTGTTACTGTTGAACAGCATGAAAATATCTATAAACTGTACTGTGAAGGCAATGTTCTTGTAATTAGGGCTGACTGGTTTTTCAAATCAACTGATCACTAATGTCAGTGTCAAATACCAAATATTAGATGGCTCTCAAAGGAGTTAGGATTCACTGCTTTTCTCAGTCTTATAGCCAATTAGTTCTGATAAAATAAGATTTTGATTAGGTTATTCTTTCAGATTAAACATATCAATAGATCAACCGAGAAAATAATTGCAGGCTCAATCATCAATGAAAACTTGAACACTCAGTAGAGTGCATCCCAACAGTCACCAACAGCATTGCACACACTCATAGAAAGCAGACCCCTAATAATGCCTGACTTTCTATTTCCATCTAGATACACAAATTGTTCTCTGGGAAATTGGTGAAAATGTCAAAAGAACACCCTGTTTTAGATCCCAAAAAATACTGGATCAGGCGCATGATCCAGATCCACACCAACATTTAATAAATTCTCCCCTAATCCATATGGCATCCTTCCACCAAGTTCCATGGTAATCTGTGTAATCTATGTAGTTTTTGCATAATCCTGCTAAAAAACAAACAAATGCCAGTGAAAACACAACCTCCTTGTAAGAGGTAATAGCCGTTACTGAGTTGAAGCCCTTAAAGTAACTGGGATTTTTTCCAAATCTCATTGCTACATCTTCTGCTTGTTACAGACAAACTGTGCAGGGTTTGCCAGAGTGTTAGACCACATCTACCAATGTTCAACAAATCAAGTGACGCAGTAATTCTCAAAGCAAACTCCAGATATGTAGTGAGATTAACTGTTGTTTAAGCCATCATACACTAACAGAAATGATCAAGAGAGGATAAGCATTAAGATGTGGGTGGCTTTCTACCTCGTCTTTCGTTTTGAAAACACCAAACCCTGGTAATTTCCAAAACTACTCATAATACTCACATCACATGTGAGGAACAGTACCAGGCTGATGTTTGGCATTTTTGGTTTGAGCAATGAGTTAAACAAGTACAGTTATTACTGAGTCACAGACATTTGTCACATAAATAATACTGCAATTTGTATGATTGTAGGTTCACATATGTGCATAATGTTGGAAAGTTTGAGATTTAATATACAAGTGCGTCCAGAATTGCATGGAATTATTATTGATAAAAAACCACAAAACTAATTTCCCTTCAGAAATATGTCACGAAGGGCTTAACAATGTCTCTGAAATTAAAAACATCATTGAATTGACTTACATCACTTACACTATACGTGATAACACAGCTGAGTTTATGAATGGGATGAAAAGCCAGCATGAATTGTGACAGATAAGCCGTGTGGACGCAGCTGGTTCATAGCAGGGTACTGAGATCAACAGATAAGAGCCTGATTTTATCTGGCAGCCGGCGGCGGGATACTGTCACTCCAAGATGATGATGAAATACATTATAAACACAATCCTGCTTTTGAAAATCTGAGTTTTGTGGGAGTTTGAATCTTCAGTGAATTAAATGACGGTCATATCAAACAATGGTAGAGACTGAATCATGGACACTGCAGTCAAACTAGACATTGGGTGTTAATTGCTTTTCTGGAAATGTGCATATATAGACCAGATTAGCCGAGTAGTAGCACATTTAAGTAAGATTCTAAATGAAAAGATGGCATGATTATCACAAACTTCTGTTTGGCTCATTACAGAGATAATCGTCCAGGAGCGCACTTGTTTGATTTGTGCCTGGACATCATGTCACCTGCTGTTGGTTTGTGAGCAGAGCATTAGCATCAGAGAGAGCGACAATTAGCCTCCACTCACTGTCTGTCTGTGCTCGTCCTTGCACCAGCAGCCCCAGTAGGTCCTGACAGCCTTTCATGGCAGTTAAAAGGGAATAATGGGCCAAATTGCTATCTAGCAAGGGCAGATGGCAGGACGGGTTTGAGGATATCAGAATATCAGTTTCCATATCAAACTGCTAACACAAGCAACTTTCAGAAGCCGTTGTACTAGTTTTAAAAACACCTAAACTATATGTTTCTACTCTTGTCCGCAGTTTCCCATTATACGGTGAGTCTGAAGAAAAGAAAGAACTGTAGAAAACCTGCTTACATCATGCTTTTGTTCAAACAAGTGAGCGTTGAGAAAGTCACCAAGCTTTAAATTAAATGGAAATTTGATAATATCATAAACAAGGAGCCTGACAATCATTTTAGCTGTTGAACAGCGTTCTTCTTTCTCGGTCCCTGATAAGAAGCAAACCCGCTGAGCCTGAAGTGGAGCGAGCCTGGGGGTTTCCAAATTCAGCTAATTAAAAAACCAAACACTACGATCAAACTTTTGTTCTTTTATTAAACCAGGGACAACTTAATTATTAACACTGCACCGCACCGAAAATATGTGAAGCTACTGCAGCTGTAATAACGTTGGAGTGGATGACGACTACGTCTGCTTCCAAATAAAGACTAAACAAGTGTTCGAACTGCGTCCTGCCAATCCTGCCAAGAGTGACGGGAAAAAGGCAATATTAGTCCCTCACCTGTTTCAGACATTAATACTGCAGATGACCCAGATATGTGGTGACGGGTTATTACTGTATAACTCAATCAAAAAGGTTCTCTGCCAGCTGGCTCAACGCTGGAGGGAGGGACGGAGGACGCGGGGGTCATTGGTACCACCACATCAGGCACTTTCAGATTCAGACACAGACAGAGAATCGGGGGTGAAAGTGGAAAAACTTGCCAGCAGCAGCATTTGTCTCGCGAGGCAACTGCCTGTGAGGGCCGGGCTGCATGCCGGTGCCAGGATTCTTGTGTTAATGCAGCAGAGAAAAGAGGAAGAGTTTGTATTCATGGCTATCTATAGACAGGAGTGGTGCCTGTGACATAGCAGCTGCTCCCCAGAGAGTGGTGACACATTAACCTTCAGCCAGTTGTCTCGGCCCGCTGCTTCAAACTGACCTCTCTCTCACACACACACACACACACACACACACACAAACACTTAATTAGTAAACGAGGGGAAGGACAAGGAATTAAAAGTAGCCAAAAAGTCAATGAAGTTTTGTTTTTGTCACTGCATGTGAAGCTCTGCCAAAAACACGGCCACTCGTGTGTATGCTCACACACCCATACACATACTGGACCATCATCTGATCTGCACTGTGACTCGGGGGATCAGCCCCACGTAGCTACAGCTGTTTCACAGCGGGTCAGGTTACCCTGATACCACCATCCCCAAGGCCTTCACCAAGGGAACGACCCCACGTCAAACCAACACACAGCCACAGTCACATACCCCACCACCCACCCCACAGATCCCTGCCCTCCTGCATGTACCAGGCTCAACACAAGGTATTTTGAGCCTAGCACGGACACACGCCTTCTGAAGCTCACTTACTGCAGGAAAGCTCAACAGCGTGTGGCTGTCAAACTGAAACCTGCTCACAGGAAATGAGAGAAAGTGCTTTGACAGCTCTTTCACTCAGCCCTCAGCAAAACAAAATCAACTATAACCAGTGACAAGGATGACAGCATTATCGAACATCAGTACTTATATTGGTTCTGACCAAAACATTTCTGCAGCACGGTATCAAATCCTGTCAAGAGCTTCCTCTGAATGGTTCTTCACTTATAATCATCTTTCTGCTGCGAGGCAATGTTTGATTTAAGAAGTTTGCTTTCTTTAGCTAAATGAAAAAAACTTAAGAAAGCACTAATATAATGGTATAAGATAAAAGGTATTTAAAAAACATTGTTTTGATTTCAGTGATGAAACTGATATATCAGCAGAGACAAAAGTTTAATAAAATAATCCTAGTAACAGTTTCTTCATGAGAGTGGAAATTATTCAATATCATAAATTGCGGACTTTCGGCACAGTCAAGTCTAAATGATATAACTGCTATTGACAGTTGACATTATTAAATGATAAATGAACTAATCAATCAACAGGAAATTAATCAGAAACTTGAGCCCAAAATGCAACAATCTCTTGTTGTAATTGATGAAATGTGAATATTTGCAGAATTTCTTATTCCTCTGTGACAGCAAACTAAATATTTGTGTTGGTGAGTCTCAACAGGAAACCGGAAGACATCAAATTGAGCTTTAAATTCTGATGGGCATGGTGTTTGTTTCTTCAGACTTTTATTGACCTGTAAACCAAGTAATTGCTCAACAGTCCTTATTATTGTTGATGATGTGGACATTTTTGTTAATCAAATTTTGATTTTGGAGAAGTGTTCAACTTATTAGTCAGTAATGCTGTTGAACTGAGCTGCATCAAACAGAGATTTTTCTAATATGGTGTCCATCTTTTACAGGATTCAGGTCGACTACATATTGGAAACTCCTCTCAGCACAACACGAGTCAGCAGTGTCATGAATTACGGCCTGTCAAATTAACATATATTAAACCGACACCTCTGTGAAAGAACATGAACAAAAACTGGCTTTACAGCTTTTGAGAAAGAAGGATTGATAGCAGGTGTGCTGCATTAGCTTTAGCTGTACCCGATAAACTGCAGGTAATGGGGGGAAAACCTTGATAGTTATTTCAACCTAAACTGGCCAGACTGGGTTAATAGTTCTTAATAAACACAGGCTCTCAGAATGAAACAGCCATAAACACATGAGAACAACATATGTGCCAATAAACATGGTCTCACACTGAAATGAACTTCCTTCACCAGTTGGCCATGAAAATACCTCACTCCAAAACAATGCTGATTTCCTACTGAACATCCTGCAGCCTACACACACACACACAAACTCAAAAAGAGAGAGAGAGGCAGATGAACTCCATAATGAGAACCAAACCTGTGTGATTCATTGAAAGCTGGGATTGCTAGAAACTATATTTCCTCACACTGTTTCCTGTGGAAGCCGCTGAGTCTTGCCTGCCTTTCTGTACAGTACTATACCTGCCTGCAGCTGTGTGTGTGTGTGAGAGAGAGAGAGAGAGAGAGAGAGAGAGAGAGAGAGAGAGAGAGAGAGACTGACTCGCTGGTGCTTCGACTGGCCTGTGAAACTATTTGGACCTGAAAGACAGGACACCCTGTGAAATGTGGGTCACTGAATGTTTTGGTAGCAACTATGCAAGACGATACACGCAGAGCAGCAGCAGCAGCAGCAGTAGTCCTCCCTCTTCTTCTTCCCCTTTACAACAGCCTCGTTGACTTTAGTGACAAGCAGCCTGTTTGTGCTGCTGTGGGACATTTAACAACACGACTCACACTAATGTTTAACTCCTGGGTTCGCCAGTGATAAACTCTCAGCCTGAGTGAACGTGGCTTCCTGCTCGGTGGAGCTAACCTCACAGTTAACCTGTGCGGCTGAGCTGCGGCCATTGACCGGTGAATGGGACGAAGTGAACCGAGACACTGTGAAGTGAACACCACTGCGTTGTTGTGTCGTGTGTTTTTTTTTTTTTTTTGAGTGCGTGTTGTTGTAAATTGTGTCTTGACTCAGCTCAGCCGTGTTTCTCTGCGCTACAACCACACACGCTACACCGACAATGTGAAACAAGAACCGGGGCTCTCACCAGAAACGATGAACGTTGCTCCGACCGGAGTCCCCGACCTCGGAGCTTCTCCTCAGGCCAGACGCCGTCTTTCCCAACGGTGTCCCCCTCAATAAAAAATACAATAAAGCGGGTGAGCTGCCGCTTCTTCTTCTCCTTCTTCTTCTTCTCCCTCTCCTTCTTCTTTGTGGTGTCGCGGAGGTGGAAGCTACTTTCTGCTCCTCGGTGTCGCTTATGTCCGCGGGGTTGTTGTTGTGTCGTCCGGCAGCATGGCTCCTCTCCAGGCTTTAAAGTTTCCCTCCCGGTAGGAACAGACAGGAGGCCCCGCTCTGCGCTGCTCTTCTGTCGGTGTGAGAGCGTGTTCGAACCCGGGGAGACCGCGGCAGTGCGGCGGACGATGTGGAAGATGTTGGTCTGAGTGTGAGTCCTCAGCTGCTGCCACCACAGTCCTCCTAGTGCCTGGCGGGAAACAGCGCCACCCAACTGTCGCTGCGAGAAACGACAAGGAGGCGGCCACTGCAGCCCCACAGCGGCCCCTACTGGAGGAAGCGCAGTACGGTCCACTCGTAAAACTCTGCTCCCAATACACCAACTAAAACTAAAGCAGGCCTGTGATAATCCCTCCTTCAGTCTGTGCTGAAACTCTCTGCACTCGTTGATATGAATGGAGTTGACAAAATAATAGGAACACGTGTAATCATAAGGCAAGGCAGTTTTACTGATGAAGCACAATTCACACAGGTGGACTCAAGGCGCCGTTCAGGGAAGATGCCTGAAACATAGTTTCAAATCAGAAAGCAAGACTGAAAACAAATTTCAAGCAAAAGCAAATAGTAGAATAAAGGAGGTAAAGAGATTATAAGAGGTAAATGATTAAACAATTATCAAAATCTGTGTTTATATATAAGTGGAAGGAGTAAAATAATACAAATGAAATAGATAGCGATGTGTAAAATAATAAAATAGAAATAGGCTAATACAATGAGGGTGTGGCCTTGAAAAAATTGTTTAGTTAAAGGCACTTGTGATTAATAAAGATTTCAGTCTGGATTTAAAAGTTGATGGGACTTTCCTACAACCATAAGGTAGGTGGTTCCAGTGCTGTGCTGCCTAGTGACAAAAGGCTGCTTCTCCTAGTTTAGTCTTTGCCCTGGGCAACACTCCCAGACCAGTAGTTCTAGTTATACATCCATTTAATTGTTTTTAATTATTTGCTTTGTTGATTAATAACATTGTCTTGTGAAAGAGGGGCAGATTATATAAGATTACTCTTCTTTCTTATTCTTCTTTCTGCTTCCTTTCATTCAAGATTTGAGATTTTGTGTGTTCTCTGCACAGTTAACACTAGTTTCACCAGTGTTCAGTGAGTAAGATTACCTACTGACCTGTAGTACTGACTCTGTGTTACTGAGCACTACAGTATACAAAACATGTTCTTACAATGTTAAGAAATACATTTTAAAGTTCTGGATCCAGATCCAAGATAAAAACTCATCACTTACTGTGACACTGTTCAAATCCCACCAAATGTAATCAAACAGACGAACAAACGTGATTTTTTCTCCCTGGCTTTGTCAATTAAAATTCTGTGGCGTCCACTGTCCTATTTCACTTCAGGTATGATATTAATTTGATGCATATGAGAGAGATTTTCCTCCTTCCTCATTTACCTGAGCAAAACATTCCCCCTTCACATTTTCTCAAACTCTTCCTGAGCAACAATCTCTCCACCTTCGGATCGCCTCACAAAACAGTTTAAACATTCACTCTCTTCTGGGGCTGCGGCCAAAATCCAAGTGGGAAAAAACCAGAGCAAACAGAAGGCTGCATACTTTCCGGCAAAACTTTACACAGTGGTAGAGAAGACGGCCTTGTTGAGGTGCCCACTTCAGCTGCAGGAGACGTTTGGCAAGAAGACCCTGCTCTGGCTCTGGGCCCTGGTTTATTGCATGTCACTTTTTTCCCAGACATGTCGGTGTTTTTGCTGTCTGGCCTCCATCTTTAGTTCATGTATCAACCAGACAAGTGGTTAATGTTCAGCCTGTTGTGTAATCTCAATAGTGAGCCCTTAGTTTAACTATAAAAACAGGCCACCATAGGCCCATGTCACCTGGCCAAAGGCAAATGTTAGATCCATGGTGTCACCTCACTTTCTTTAACTGACGTGCAATGACTAAAAAAAATAAGTGGTCAAAGGAGCAGAATAAGATAATCAAGTCAGAATTGAATCCTCAGCTGCCTCCAGTTTATTGGACTCATCCTCTTATCAGATCTGCTCGGTCGCTCCCTCCCTCCTCTGACAGGCTCTCAATCATCCTCAGGGCTCCCTCCCTACCTCTCTCACACACATCTCACTCACCTCTCTCCCTCCTGGTCCACATCCTGTACCGCAACACTTGAGACCCGGAGCTAAAGATGTCCTGCACGTATGCAACCGTCCTCGCTCTCCTCGCCGTGCTCCTCGCACTCTCCTGTGAGTCTCATGCAGGAGAATGTTGGATTTGGGTTTTTGGCTTTGTGGACATGTGGATTTTTCCCCTTTAGGTTTAGACACACTTATAACAGCTGTTTATTGTCTTCATTTTTCATACACAGGAGCTCAGATTGTGTGTTTTTTCATGTTTTGTTCTCTGACCCAGTGTCTCCAGAGGCCGAGTCTGCAGCTGTGCCCAGCAGCACAAGCAGCACTACAGATCCACAAGGTGAAGAGCTGCATCAGCTGCACTGCTCCATCCCTTCATCCTCTCTCTGTCTTTATGTTGTGAGCTGAACCTCCTCCTGCTTCCACTGCAGGTCCGCTGAAGAGGATTTTCATGAAGGAGGCCGATGCCTCAAACTTCTTCAGGAGACGCAGCAAACGGGGAGCGAAGTCCCAGGATGAGATTAACGGTGAGTTTACTTCAGGTTGTATATGGCCAGCCAAGATGAGTGAGTGTGTGTGTGTTTGTGGTCATCTGTCATTATATAAGTACACATTTTGGCAACAGATGTACTCTAACACTAATTTCTACACTGCTATTTGCCAGAATGGACGTCATCATGTTGTACTATCCAAATAATGTTATCAATGATGACTCACAAGAAATCATTTATCCTACTTAATCATTCAGTTTTAAAATTATTATTATGATTGAAAAACTGAATATGACTTCGAAATTCTTTGGATTTCTCTCAGTCAAGAGTTTTTGATTCAACACACCTGTCCACAAAACTTTATAATCTGCCAAAGAGCTTTAAGAAATCTTTATGTTTTGCCTGCTTTTCTCTCATATTGTTTGATTTATTGTAATTTTAATAGACAATTTAACAGCTTGCTCAGGCACAACAGATACAAGTTAGTTTGGCACATTTAAACTGGCTTAGATCAATGTGAACTGTGCCTATAAAAAATTCATACATCAAATAAATCCAGCGTTCCTCGTAAATGTTTGCATATGGGCAGACTGCTGTACAAGTATCAACAAAATTCCTAACTGGAAGAAACTTTGAATGTCCTTTTAAGGAATTTGTCTTGCGCAATGGATTCTTAAATAAGGCCAAAAGAAAGTTCAGATTTTTAATCTCTTAATAGAACTGGTACGATAATAAAGACAGGTGGCATCGGATATTATGACCCCAGTGATGGATTTATCTCTTCTTTTAAAAAATCGTAAATTAGCTGCTCAGTAATAAATTAAATAACTTGTTAAAATACAGATCTTTTGTAGTCTGAACAGGTTTATTGTGGACTAAATGTTTGTCTGTGGCGTCCAGCAGCTGTTTTCAAATGAACGCACCAGAGACCACCTCCAACCTGTCTGAGGTCGGCCTCCTCCTCTGCTGGAGGCTGCAGCAGGAGCCACAGGGCAGCATGGAGCTCTCTCTCTCTCACACACACACACACACACACACACACACACACACACACACACACACACACACACACACACACACACACACACACACACACAGACTCACAGACTCACAGACTCACACAGACTCGGAATAGATGTGTCAATATTCTCCTAAAAAGTTTTGTGAAAATTCACATGCTGCACAGTGTTTGACATTCTCAGGGGTTTAAAAGCTCTGTTATGTACAGTTCTACCAACAGGAAGGTGAGAGCACACACACACACACACACACACACACACACACACACACACACACACACACACACACACACACACACACACACACACACACACACATCGATGCACTTCTAGCTTAGTGAGGACACTCATTGGCATAATACATTCCCGAGCCCCTTACCCTGACCTTAACCAGCCAAACTAAATGCCTAACCCTAACCCTATAACCTAAACCTAATTGTAACCCTTACCCTAACCCTGAAACCAAGTCTTAACCTGGTCAAACTGTCCTCACTCTGTAGGGTCTATGCTTAAAATGGCCCTCACAAAGATAGAAGTACAGGAATTCGACACACTGCCGCTCTGAATTGGAGTTGTGTAACAGGCTGTGGGGTTGTGTGCAGCAACAACAACGAGACACTTTGTGCAGTTAAAGGAGAAACAAATGAACACCAAGCAGAGAACACGGTGACGGACGAGTGAGTGGGTGAGCATTTGGAATGTGCCGACACGCAGGCGGAGAGGGGTCAGAGAGACACCAAGTAAAAAAGTGAGAGAAATAAACAGTGCTCACTCTCCTGCTGCCTAATGACACAAAAGCACAACAACACTCTTGCAGGTAGATGAAATTTGGAAAGGAAAATATTTGATGTATGTATTATCTATTTCAGTGGGTAGATAAGGTGACATAAATTCTATTTAATATAATTTCTTCTGCAAGTAAATACTCTCTAGCAATTAATCTGTAAACCTGAGACTTTATAATCTGTATGCGACCAAGTGGCTGGAATTCCCAAGATGAGCTCATGCACAGACTTGTGTAGGGAATCCTGGCTGAAGGTCAAAGGTCACCACTGGACTTTGGAAAAGGTTAGCGTGGCGATTTGGAACCTCTGCAATCTCAGCCAATGGCTCTTTCTAATGTTATTGCAGTCAGCCTGTCATTTTCACTGACACTAGCGTGCCCACACATGACATAACGACTACTCTAAACGCCCTCTGGTCTCCTTCATGTGTCCAGTCTCACTGCTCAGAGGTCACATGGCCGTCCACAGTCCTCAACCTCACTTCTCTGTATCTGTATGAGACCTAAACCAAGTTGTAACACTTTAGGCCAAACGATGGGTTCATTAAAGTCTGTGTTAAAACAATACTCACTTCCGCAGTTTGTTGAAAGAGTCATATTGACCGTGTAGATGTCCAGTCCTAAAATACTACCAATGTTTGAGATGAAGAACAACATCCGCAAAATCCTCATTCTGTGCAAAATGAATTCTGAATTATAGCTGAAGCTAATATTGGGCTTAAGCAGTCTGAGTTAAATGAACCCGGTGGGTCCCTTCCAAAGAGACAGTCTTTTATTTTGCCTTGAAAACCGTGAACCTCTCCCTTAGCCTTGCTGTCTACCCACACAAATCTTTCTGGATGGAGGATGAAAAGATGAGACATGAGTCATTAGCCTCTCTCCTACACTCAGGGATCCAGGTTTTGTGTGTCGGCCTTGGACACAATCACTGTCTATGAATCACAGCTTCAACACACATTCAAGCTGTATGAAGTTCAGGGCTTTGTTTCTCCACATTCACTGATTCAGGTCTGTGGTATTTTGTCAGGTTTCAGTTTAGCGTCGTAGTGTTTTCAGCGTGTGTGTCTCCACTTGTTGAATTGAAATTGTTGCAGTTTTATCAGCCGAGTCAAGGAGGTTATGTTCTTGTTTTGCGTTAGCAGGATTACGCAAAGACTACTCAAATGATTTTCAGGGGATGAACACAAAGAAGAACACATTAAGTTTTAGTGCAGATCCAGAATTTGTTTATTTATTTATTTTTCTCATTTAATCTAACATTGAGAGGTAGGGCATTTTTCAACGTTTTCATAGATTTTTCAGAATATAATTCGTGATCTTGATGGTAAAAATCAGGCATGTTTAAGGGGCTGATTGTTATGAGTGTGTGCAATTTGGTGGCGATCCAAATAAAAACCTGGATCCAGTGAATTCAAATGTGGTTTCATAAGGGGACTGCTGGGCCTGGGCAGGTTTTTGTGCTCTCTGAATGGAGTTCTAGTTTCCAGGGATGGAAAGCTCTGTAACTGAGTATTTCCATTTTAGAAATATTTCCTCACACAATTTGGCTCATTTATCATTATCAATTTAAATTCTACATTGTTATGATTGATTGATTAATTAGGGATCAATGCATGTATTGTTTGGTTCTATCTAGCTCCTTTTGTTACCTTGCCCTCTGTAAAACTAATCCATGTCAGGCCTTTTTAACACTGACACATAATATGTAAATTATGCAATGAGTTTCTTTACATTTTCAAATACTTTCAAAATAATTCACCTCTGAACTCTTGTCTGGTCTGTCTTAGGCAGCAACTGGGCTGAAGTGACAATTAACTTGATATGATGTGACATGATATGATATGATATGATATGATATATGATATTTTCCTCCTCTGTGCTTGCAGCCGAGCAGAGGCTGGTTTTGGCTGCAGACCAGCGCAAAAGAGAGTTTCACGAGGAGCAGAGGAATGAGTTTGAGAACTACGCTGAGGAGGAGAACGATGGTACGTGAACTCCTCACGTCTGATGCATGCAGACGAGGAGGATGAGTTCATTCCAAGTATCGAGTTCATTCATCTGGCAAAAATCATCTCTAATATTCCAGAGCAAGACGAGAGGACCAGACAGAGCACCGAGCAGTGGAGGGAGTTTCACTACGACGGGATGCATCCTCCCCAAGAGTACAACCGTCACTCTGCCTGAGATACAGTGAGAGAGGAGAGATGTGATGCTGTGAGCTTGAAGGAAACCAAGACTGAGAAGAACGTCTTGAACTACACAGCGATGCTTGTCACCACAGACCCTGACAGCTGCACAGTAAAGACATCACACACAGAATGAAATGTTTGAAATCCTGTGTTGCTGATATTGGCTTTATGTCTTCATTGTTTGGGCTCCCACTGACATCACTGCTTATTGTATAAAGGAATAGTAATGATTCTTCTTCTAAACTTCTAAAAAAAACAAACAAATGAGCATAAAACTATTGAAGTGATTTACCATTTAAAACCTTTTTTCAGGGCTTCAACTAACAATTATTTTTATTATTGATTAACTAAGTGTTTATATTCATGATTAATTGATGTGTTTTTGGTCTGGAAAATGTCAGAAAGCAGTGCGAAATCACAGTTTCGTAAATTCCAGGGTGAAGTTATTTGAATTTCTTGTTTGGTCCAACAAACCGCCCCAAAAGCTAAGACAGTCAATTATTGTTTAGTCGACAAAGACAACCAGCAAATAGTCACATCTCAGGAGTTGGAACCAGGGTTTCTTTTGTTTTTTCGGCATTTCCGCTTAAAGGAACTGAAGTGAAAAGAAACCCAATTAAACCTTTTCAGGATTATAATGGGGATGTGTTGCTAAGAACAGTAATGTCAACATTAACCACAGATATTCAGTATAGGCCAAATACCTATGAAACCAGGGTGTCTTTTACTGCAACATGTTTAAAAGAAATTCTCATACAATTAATGTTTAAATAAAAAACCTTATATATCAGCCTGATAAAACATTAGTAAAGTATATTGTTGTAGCTGTTTTAGGAGTTCTGAGTTAAATAGATACAGGGTTTTTTCAAAACCCACATTACTCACATATGTTTGTGACATATTTACTCACTTGTAATGACATTAGATACAAATAACAACTAAATCATTTGAGTCTATATACAGCTCTGCAAAAAAACAAGACTACACTACATTCCAGTGTCTGTTGACTTTGAAATTTGCAGGATAAATGTTAGATCAGAATAGATCATCTATATTAAATAACAACTTCTAATATAATAGAGAGATAGTGTTCATACATTTACTAACTTGATATTTACTCTCTATCAAAGAACCAACGACACATACGAACAAGCCTCTTTTTTTAATACATGATCTCTACAACTCCACAGAACAATATATAATACATGCATACTGAGGGGCATTAAACGCACCATATGATGTTTTCTTTTGGTGTTTTTTTTTTTGAGAGGGAAGACAAAAAAATAAACACTCAAGACCCAAGCAAACTGTGTGGTTGAGATTTGTATTTACATATTTTCACTATCCAACTTTTTTTTTTAAATAATTCAAGATGGCATAGCCCTTGATATTGGGCATGTTCTGGTGTAGAGTTCCTTTTCTCCCCCTCGTTCGTATGAAAATACAGGATCCACAGAGAGAACACAAAGACAGACCCCTTCTCTTTTCTGTGTGAACGACGGAGAGAGAGAGAGAGAGAGAGAGAGAGAGAGAGAGAGAGAGAGAGAGAGAGAGAGAGAGAGAGAGAGAGAGAGAGAGAGAGAGAGAGAGAGAGAGAGAACGAGTCTTTCTGCTAAATTCAACAGGCTGGTATGAAAGCACAGTGATTAAACACAGAGAGAGAAAGTGACCTGTTTCCAGACCTGACACTTCATGAGCGGAAGCAGAGCACGATATTTTCACCACTCAACTGTACAATATACTGACCATGGGAGCAAATTTGATACATTTGCATTCATTTGTCATTTTCCTTTTTTCTTTTTTACTGCAGACATGAATTCACACTTCAAACACATTCTTTAAATCTGTGATTTAAGGTTTGTCGTTGGGCGTTCACCATTCAGTGTGGTACATGATGTTCATATATTAGTAATGATGGATTTAAGGGACTTTTGTCAGCCTCAATGGCACATTAGAATAATATGCACAATTTGGAGTAATGATGGACTTAAGGAATCAAAGATTTTGACGAAATGTCCTCAACATAACAAGGGCAACATCAAAAAAGTGGAAAAACAGAAAAATCTGTTTATAAAGAAATATATTATAAGTAAAAAAAAAAATTTAAAAAAAATAATAACTGAAAGAAAGACAATCTGAATATAACCCTTTTTTTTTAACCCCAGACATGAATGTGAACACGAAAATGCTCTTTAAATCTGTAATTCAAGGTTTTCATTGGGGGAAACAATTCATTCAGTGAGGGTTACATGATGCTCATATGTTAGCAATGATGCCAAACCCAGAGACACATAAGAATAACATGCAGGATTTGGAGGGTTTTTCTTTTCAGCTCTTTCACTTTGCTCCTCAGCAGCAGCGTCTGGTGTTTTGGACAGATTCGTGTCGGAGCACATCCCTGAGAACTGCTCACAGAGCGACAACACGTGGTCGCCCTCCTGTGGTCGAGGAGGACTTCACAGTCACGTTAAAAATAATCAATCAAACATAACAGTGATTACAAATAAGCAACTATCACATATTGTGTCATCATTTAAAGCCATAACTTTTCAGTTCAGTTTGAAGGTTTTTACATTTACACATTTCTCAAAGTGATATATTTTTAGAAAAGTCGTAATGTAAGAAAATAAATAATCCGATGCATTTAGTGCAACGCAGCTGCACCCTCAGCGTTCACACCCCATGAACACAGCACATCACCCTGCTCGTTTTTCTCGTCCACACACTTTAAAGCAAAGAGGTTACACACACCGTCACACAGTTGGGGGGTCATGACCCTGTGAGCCATTGGCGCAAATACCAAAGCAAATGAACGCGCAGTCAAAAACGACGAGAAGTTCAGAGTGCAGATGATGTCACGATTACTTCACCACAACTTGAAGCTTATGTTTCACTTATCACTCCACTCCACAGTATAGTTCTAGGCAGGATATTTACACAAGGCATACAGAGGAGCGTCCAATCTCAAGACGCTCAGTCAGAAAGACGGCAGCTTCAGTGAAGAGTTTCCCTTTAGTGTGGCACTGCACACCAGCAGGTTGTTTGTCCAACCATGATGCAACATGGCTTCCCTCAACAACTTCTGCTCAACTTCTCCCCCTTCGTACTTCGGGGTCTGTATGACAGTGGGAAGCCAGGCAGCGGGGTGCCGGGCTTACAGCCATGGTAAATGGAGCTGAAACGAACGCTCCTTAAATTCCTCCCGTGTTTGGCAGAAACAGGTGGGAGGCCGCGGGATGGGCAAACTGGGCGACGACATCGAATCACGAGGCCTGGGATGGTTTGATCCTGTCTCAAAGCTCCGTGGTCTCCCAGCTCACCTCCCGCGGAACCTGGCGTCATTTAGTCCCCGTGTTAATGACAGTAACGGTGGAGGGTCGGGGCCGTGGCGGCTCGGCCACCACGGATGGTTCCTCTCGTACAGGAGAGGGGATGTCAGAGTCCTGATTGTGCACTTTAACCGCAGATGGCAGAGGAGCTATTGGAGGACCTATGGGACAGAATATGTGCAACATAAGGAATTGTCACTATCTTAAGTTTGTTTAAAAAGTAGCAGAGATTCAAGTTAAAATGATGATTATTCTATATTTTGTATTATTTTTCAACAAATCCTATGTCTCAATTTGTTCCACTTCACTGGCCTTTCCGCAGCACAGAGCCCACTGGTTCCTACTGAAGATATTGATCTTTCAATAAAAATGTCACACGTACTTTTGTTTCTAAATAAACCAAATAATTCCTGAAACAGCTGGGCACTGTGGATTTCAGCCAATGTTGATCAAACAGGAGTAAAATAGTGAATATTTCAGGGACTATTTTCAGCAGCGGATTGACACACATCTAATACAGAATGCAATATGCTAATGTAGACATTGCTACAATGTGGCCCAGTGATGCGTTTTTTAACAGTTTTCTTTCTGTCATTCCTGACATAGTAAATATTATACCTGGTAGAGACCATCTCGTGATGGGATCATATAAGCTGCTACGCCTTCTGACCCATGAGTACTCAGCAGATGTGACATACTACAGCATACACAACAGTTGTAACCAATGATTATAATCATTATAATTTGGCCTAAAGAATAGATTTAAGATCAATTAAATCTATAAAATAATTTAAATTAAGACTTTAAAAAGGTGAGAAACTGGTGAAAATTCCATTGTGACATCTTCCAATTGCTTGTTTTGTTTGATCAAAGAGCCACAAGGTTTTTAATTACAATGATTTTAAATAAATTGAAGCAGCAAAGTCTCGCATTTGAAAAACTGAAACCAGCAAATGTTGATACATTTTCTGCACATCAACTAATTTGTCAAGTATTCGTTTCACCACTGAAGCACAGAGATACAACACTACTGAGTGAGCTTGATTTTTAAAAGCTCTTGTGTTAAACTAAACTCTCACCAGAAACACAAACATATGGCTCATCTCAAGCCCAGTTTAGACTCTTGGACTGAAAATGACGCCTCAAGAGCTTTTCAAACAGTTGCCAGTGAGTTGAATGGAGACGGCAGCAGAGTGAACAGAGCTGAGCTGAGTGCACTAACAAGTTGGACATGACCATATCTACAGAGAGCGTCTGAAGCATCACTCACAGTCCTTCGGGGAGAGCGGGGCGCAGTCCACAGACTGGCTCTTGGCTGGAGCTCGGCTCTGGGGGTTGGCATCGGAGTTGTTGCTGGAGATGCTGCTGCCAAAGCTGGTTCCCAGCTGCAGACGCCTCATGTGGCGGATCACAGCCGTCGCATTAAAGGCTTGCTGTGAGGAGAGAGAGTGTAAAGAGAAGAGTGTGATACCAAAGACAGATTCTTGCATGTATTTGCAACCCTAAAAAGCCATTTTCAGACATGACCTCCCGGGGATGTGCGGAGAATTATGTCCAGACTTTCTCCAGAGGTTTCCTTTCAAACATGAACCACGCTGGAGGAGATTCTCCGCTAATAAGCGTTCACAACAACACAGAAATCTCCGGAGGTGCAGCAGGCAGAGGCAGAAAGTTACGTATTAATTCTGCTGCTTTTTGTTTACAGTACATCGTCTCCGGCGTCAACCCTTATCACTAGAGACTCTCTTGACATCTTCGCCTGTGTCTTTTAAGTGTGTGGCACCACTTTTTCATCCTGAGATATATGTTTTCTTTCAGTTTTACCATTTCTTGGGTAAAACCAAGATTGACCACATCGAGGACTCACCCTCCATTTGCTTTTGGCGAAGTTTTTCCGAATCTGTCGGCTGACAGATTCATGTATGTTCTTGCAGAGAGCTGTGCCTCCAGCAATCCTGAAAATTAAAGTCAAGTCCCTTTAGATCATGTAAATAACAATTCACACATACAAGCACGGCATTGCACAACTGATATATATTTGTATGTGTTATAACCTGGGAATCCATCCTCATTCTGTTTTCCTATTTGCTCCCATCACTTATTTTCATCCTCCCTAAACATGTTTGACTGATGGGGCAATGTGTTTTTTGCCGGAGCTCATTCACCACATCACTTTCTCCCACATTCATCATAATATCTCCTTGTCAATGAAACCCATTCCTCTCTGTTGCGAACACTTGTTACTGGTGTCACAAGCCACATATTTGGATCAGAGGGACCACCTGCCCAGCACCCGAAAGACCCATTACTGTCTAACAGACGTATTCATATTGGCCGCTTCAGCCGGAGACAGCAGCCCACGCTGCTCACAGCTCGCTCTCATTACCTCCAGCTCAGGCCTGGAAAAACATCCTAATTGTTCATTAAAGCTTTTACATTCTTTAAGGATCCTTCAGGACACCGGACGCTAATTGGCAGCCATTTATTCAGCAGATTTCTCTCTGAGGGCTGCCGGTGGCCAGCAGAGGTGGGTTTCGCGGCTCGGAGCCATGGCGACAGATGACAGTGGGAGGACATGCTCTCTATGACAAATGCGCAAGCCTGGCTATCTGCGTCATACTGCTGTTTAATTGCACCGGGACGTGTGGTTCCCTGTGATTGTCTGGGCGGAGCGCAGTGTGTTGCGGTTGGTTACTCACCAGGGGTGCTCAAGGGCCTGGTCACACGTGAATCTCTTCTCTGGGTCCTTCTCCATTAGGAAGCTGATGAAGTCTTTGGCTATGAAAGCAATCGAAAAGGTCAAGAGCACATCCAGGAAGTTGAATACTGTGCAGATTGTAAAGCCTTGTGATGTATAAAAAAGTTAACTTAACTTAAGAGGAAGCGGGAAATGCCATGTGTAACCTTTTTCATTTTATTAACATAACCAAAAAAGCAAAAATAAATAAATGACCGGAAAAACCGAGATCCAAATGAATTACAGGAATAATCTTCTAAAAAAATCTGGTTTACTATAAACTTGGCACTAATCTATAAATATATAGAAACAATTATAATTGCAGTCATGCTGCATTTAAGTAGCTCTTATCACACTGATGTTCGAGCGTTCATTTTTCCAGTAAGTTTGGGTTTAATTAGTTATTTAATGACATATAAACAGGGTAAAATTTCATGATTGACAGCTGAGACTGACTCATGATTGGTCGGTTGCATGTGTATCAACTGAACCTTGATATCATGACTCTATCCGTCTTTACTCTGGCTCAGAATGATGTCAAAATGCAAGATGGCAGCACCCGTATTCGGGATATTTTAGCTTCATTTTTGTACATTGTGAGGCATCATTCATTCATTCTTTATATACAATCTATTGTCTGTGCTCAACACTGACACCACCTGCAAGATTATAGACTAACGTCTCTTGTTTTTATTGTTTACTGTCAGTTTCGGGGCTCCAAACTAAAATTTGCTTCCTTGAATTTACAAGGAAACTGCAGAACCTGTGATTCAGAGTTGTCACAATATATTTCAACATATTCAACACAAACAGTCCGACGAAGCTCACCAGAGTCTGATATATCATCCCAGTACGGTGCGTCAAACTCGTAGTCTGCCTTGAGGATCTGCTCAAAGAGCTTTGAGTCGTTTTCGTCGTAGAAAGGTGGGTAACCACAAAGCCTGAGAACATGAAGATGGATGATTGCACAACAATAGGTTGTGTGAGCACTGTCATCCAGCTGGTGTTAGAAACTTTAACCCAAATCTAATCTAACAGGATTTGCTGTGGGCCTAATCTCATTCACTGGCAGTTTGATTTCATGCAGCATGCTACAGGAGATGGTTCAGGGGGATTATAGAGACTACATGGAGTCTAAGAGGGGAAGAAATAGGACAAAACACTCCATATGATATGGAAAAAAACAGGACATGCAAATTGCAGATATGCAACCTAAATCCATAACACAACCCTAACCCTGTACATTTAAGTCGTCTCCTGATAATGAAACAGTATGACATTATTGCATAACGACCATCAGAGAGAAGAATTATCTGCGGGAGCATCAGAAACTCTTCCACTACATGACATTAAGTGGAAAATGAGACCTGGGATTTTCTTTTTGCAAACGTGAAGCATCACTTTATCTAATTATTTGAGTGGCTTTGTGTAACACTTTCCACTACAAACTTTATAGGTTGTGTAAAATAAAATGAGCAGCATAAGTGATTCTCTCTGATGTTTTTATGTGTTTCACAATTTTAGCCACGTTATCATGTGGACCCAGAGAAGAGTTGGTCTGCTGGTACGTCCTTCACTTTGGTCCTGATTGAAAAATCTCAACAATGATCACAATGATTGCTGTTAAAATTTCTTGGACACATTCATGGTTCCCAAAGGATGAACTTTTAACCCTTTGGTGATGTTCATTACTTTTAATCTAGGGCCTTCAAAAATAATTAATTTGATTCAAGATCAAACTCCTACAAAAAACTAAAGACAATAAGAAAATATAAGGAAAAAATTAAATAAAATAAGCTGTATTTCAAATCCATACAATAAACTAATCATCAGAATATATTGTTTTAATAAATCAGCACAATATCAGACTTACTTAACCATTTTCTACGAACAGGAAATAATAACATGTGATGCTGGTTGTCAATCAAACTGCGATGTTGGTATCACTAAACAAACATGATTTAATACAAACCATGTGACCATGCTTAGAATCAGTATGTAGTATATGAGACTTGTTTATTTTTCAATTCTAATCTGGTTATCCACTTTGTGTTGTTCATCTATAACTTTAAATTCATGTATGGCTAGGACGCTTTTGATAAAGAGGTTTTTCCTCTCAGTCAGCTTTCCCTGGTTGTTTCGGATCTGATTTAAGGTTTCCTGTTTAAAATGTTCAAATACAGAAAACAAGATTCAGGTCATTCCAAAGTATATGTATTTATGTTTTAAATGAAGCACTTACAGAATATAAGCGATGACCCCAATGGACCAGCAGTCCACAGCTTTGCTGTAGGGCTTCTGAGCCAAAACCTCAGGAGCTGGAACAAAGAAATATTGTTGTAAATGATCAGAAACACTAATATTCATGTTGTGACCAATGCAATTCACCAGGACACAGAGGCTGGAGACAAATGTGAATGTTTGGTGCTTTGCCTGTGGCAGATGGCGGAGGTTAACCGGTGACCACTTGGATTAGGTCATGTTTAGTCAACTAGAGCAGCTAATTATCTCAGGGCAAGTTTCCACCACAGGGAAGAGCTCAAAGTGCATCCTCACCCACGTATCCCGGAGTCCCGCAGGCGGTGGCCATCACGTCACCTGTTCCCTCCATCTTGGAGAGGCCAAAGTCACTGATCATGATCTTGGACTCATCATGAGGACTGAAGTACAGCAGGTTCTCAGGCTGAAAACAACAAAAAGAAAGAGTCTGTCAAGCTTGTGGGTTTTGTTTCTGTGTGGATTAATTTCAGTCGCCCAGACGGTAAGATGGCAGACAAAATGTGAAACAAAATCCCCCTGGATTTGTCATTCATGAGTCTGGGGAAGTTTTAAAGTTCATCCAGACAGGTTCATCACTTTTACTGAGGTTGAAACCCCCTGACATTTAACCTCTGTGGATGATCCACATACAGTAGTTAGTGAATCACTCACACAGGTGACAGGGATTTCTCTTCTCTGTAAGATGTAAAACATTTTGAAGTCATCAACAACAAATGCAGGTGATTCTGTAAGGAACTGTGATATTAAATACTGTTGATACCTTTAGGTCTCTGTGCACTATGCCCATAGAGTGTAGATAGTTGACCGCATCCAAAACCTGCCGGATGAGTCGACTGGCATCCATCTCTGTGTAGAAGCCCTTTTCCACAATGCGGTCAAACAGCTCACCTCCAGACACACTGCCCGCACACACACAAAACAACAGTCAGGTTTATAAAATGATAAAACCAATGAAGAAGTTGATTTATTTCGCTCTAATCAGAATCAGTGATAACGAAGTGCTTTCAAAAAGTCAGGCAACTGACAAATGGAGGAAGTGGAGATGCGTCGTCCTTATTTATATACAGTCTATGCTTGAAACAGGGGGAAACACCTAAGTTTGTCTATTGATAACAAAATCTGCCTATGAGCTCCTGTAAGCCACAATCACTTATTATATTATCACTTAAAATGTTGTAGTGTTTCTTCAAATGTTGTGTTTTGTGAAATGTGCTTTTGTTTTGACCCTCACAGCCACCATACTACCTGGATAGGAAACTATCTTAGACGTAACTTGTGAAATTGGTAAAACATTGTTTTTTTCAAGCACCAGACAGAATATTTTTTTCATCCAGATGCTGAAAGAAGTCTGTGAGGAGTCTGGAAACTTTTAGAACAACAATAAGTGTGCGACAGATTCTTAGCTTAGTGACTCATGTCATTATAATACCTGAGAGACACAACCAGAAGCTGGTCTCAAACATCAGCTTGTTATCACACTATAGATATAGATGCTATAGGACAATTTAAATTGAATTATTTAATATAAAGTTGGTCAAACTTTTCCCTATCTTTCCAGACGTCAGTAAAGCTAAGCCCACTGGTCATGGCTCCAGCTTCGTACTTATGGTACATATCGTAATCATCTCGTGAATCAACTGTCATTACAAAAGTAAATACGCTAATTTCCTAAAATTCTAAATGAGTTACTTTAAAGATACAACGTGCAACACTTCTTCATTAAAATGTATCAACACAATTAGACCTATGCTATGTATTTTGCTGACTTGCGAAGTGACAATGTTGAAACCCAGAGAAAGCCACAATTGTATTGTAATAGGAAACAGGACGTTTCATTTTGGTTGTGTTTGACTGCGTCATGTGGCTTTGCTATAACGTCCGGAGCAAACAACATATGATGAAGGAAGAACACACTGCTAGCCAGTTCACCAGTTACCCAGTATGCGGTTTTTCTTTCCAGCGTTTGTATTTGTCACTCTTAATGGATCACAATTACATATTCCCGTTGCGTAATGTGAAAAAGTTGCGTCAGGAGGATTTTCATAGGCAATGGTGGGCATTTGTTATTGTTATTATTGAGAGACCCCTAGTGGCTGAAGTAACATATTGTGCCTTTAATGTATTTATTCACTGATGCAAAGTTTTGGTCCAGCATGGTAGTCATAATTAACTTTATTTGGTCCCTCTGTTTGTGTGTGTAATACGATCAATCTCCCACCAATCATTGTATTCACTCAGATGTGCAGGTGAGGACAAAAATCCCTCGAGGACTTTACACAATGCAGATACAAGACAAATGGGAGACAAAGAGCTGAGCTACACAAAGAGGTGAGCTGATATACTTACAGCTGCATGATGAGGTACAGATGGTTTGAGCTCTCGTAGATGTCCTCCAGAGCCACAATGTTCTCATGCTTTATCCTGGAGGAGGGAGGAGAAAACAAAATCACTTTGTTTGCTCTTGGCCTATGTTTGTTAAAACAGGCCCCTAATGAGGTGCAATTAGCCGTTTCCTTTGTTAAAACCATGCCCTTCCACCTCAAACCCTATGTTTCTTTGCCTCTTTTGTTCTTTTGTTCTCTGTGTATGCTTGTGCATGTGTGTACCTGGCAAAGCTTATCATTCACCTAAAGGAGAAAACCTTAATTGAGTGATGGAGAGCAGGGCGGGGGTTGTTCTTGGAGGATGCTAATCAATGAGTCATGAAGAGTCTGTGTCCAGGCAACCAACATGTAAGGTTTAAGCTAAAGAAAAAAGAAATAAAGCAGCCTCTGCCAGGAGATATGCAGATGACAGATGGGCAGGTGGCTGATAAAGAATAGGTGGGGGTGGTAGTGTAGGCAGGAAGCGGTGGGGAGCGTCTCAGTGTTCACAACTTCCTCCCAGTCGCAGTTTTGGGGACGTTACAGATACAAGGAAGGAGAATGAAGACAGAGAGGAAATAGAAGGAATGACACATCAGAAAAGAGAGACAGAAAAAAGGAAGAAGTCAGAGGATAGCAACTGTAGCCAGGCAACTACACCCAACAACTGGCGTGCTCACTTCAAGAGTGACTGATAACTGAGCTCCTTGGTGGAATTACAGAATCAGGCCTTGCAGAAGGATGGGGTGTCACCTACTGTCAATGCAATCCTGTCATACCCCGTGTAGGTGTGTGTGAGTGTGTGAGTGTGCACGCTGTGAAGACCCAAAATGGTGGATAGATGAGATTCCACAAGGACGTCACTCAAGCCTGACAATGACTGTTAAAAATGGCATTTTCAAAACGATCCCAGTCCACACTGTATCATTTTGAATCCCTGTCCACACTAACGCTCCTGAAAACACTCATGGACACTGGGAATGTGCATGCCAATGTACACAAGAAGAATTTGGTTGTTCGAATAATAGCTCTTCTCCTAAGCATGTAGGCAGTTATATGATTCTAAAAGGCAGAATTTAACAGCACATTTGTAATTAGTTATCCATGTTGTGTTCTACACTGGTAGCTGAGGCAACAGTTTTTTTCCAGAGAGGGGTCATGTGACAGGAGCTTGATGAATCCCAATCAGCAAGTGGTTGTGAGTGTCTACGTCATTGTTTCCAAACCAAAACGAAAAATACAGCCCCACACAACAGAAACCCCTGAAACAGGAACAGCAGCTCTAAAACTCTGGAGTAGTGTGGATGGGAGGCGTATCACAAGCAGAGTTGATGGGCTTTCAAATGAAAACGGAGTAGTTTGGATGTAGCCTGAGTGGCATCTGCATCTCAACTCAGAGAGCAGACAGACACACAAGCGTTACCCCCCCAGAGGAAGCACACACTGGTGACCCCCTCTAAAAGTGGTGTTCCTCTACTGCAAACTCCCCCACAGGCTCAGTCAAGCGGTACCTACTTCCTCAGCACGGCGATTTCATTTTCGATGCTCGTCTCCTTCCCCTTCAGTGCTTTTTTGGGGATGCACTTGATCGCCACCATCTTTCCCGTGGTCTTCTCCCGAGCCATCACCACTTCTGAAAACGCGCCCCTGCGGGATAGACAGAGGAGACGTGTTAGTCCTCCTTCACATGCGCTGGGGCAATATTGACACAGAAAACCTATCGTGGGTGAGTACATACAGGGCACTCAGAGGCAGACAGGCCAGAGTACACAAACAGCATATTGTGAATATTTACTAAGAACTGGCTAAAGTCCCTGACTAAAGCCAACAGCCATCCGCACTGGCTTACGCCTGGTGCTCGTGTGCGGCCGAAAGCATGGCAAACACTTTTAAAACACCCATTTAGATCGGCAGATAGCGTGTCCGCCTCGACCATCTGTCTCTGTACGCGAGAGCCTTAAAAACAAATACTGAATTAAGCGAATATTTGCTTGAGCAATCTGTATCTGTTGCTATGATACCACATTCTGTCCACCTTAAATCTTGCGAAGCACGCGGCATGATCGCTCCCCCCCCCACTTCTTGTTTTCGTTACACATCTTCACAAAAAGCGTTTTTTTAACCTCCGCCCCAGGATGGTTTGAGGTGAAGATCTTAAAAGAGGATTGGTGTTTTGATTCGCTCAGGGTCACGGTTACTGGACCAGAACAGGTCGTACGATCTAAAATAATAAAATAATCCCTGATTATTACTGATGAACTGATGGCTCCGCGGTGAAGGCTCAGCAAAATGTGTCAGGACAAGAAAATAAAAGGATTATTTTGACTGGCTCCACAGCTCATAAAACCATGTGTTATTTATTTGTCTTATCCATTATATTTGTTTGTTTTTTAACACAAACTGAGCTGCTCACAAAGTTTTACTTCAATTCATATTTTACAGCTAAATTAGTGTGTTGACACAGCAACAGGGTCTTGCAATAAACTTCTATTCCAAATCATTTCATTATCTATTTAGAGCTCTCTTGTTAATGTTTAAGTAAATGAAAGAATCAGCCCACAGAACAAAAACGTGTCCAACATTAAAAACACTTTAAACAGATAAACTACATGAATACAAATGAAATGGATGCTTGAGGAGGGGAGGTAGCACAGCAAGACATGGAACAGGATGTGGAAATGCTTCATTTGCTTTAGATTTGCTTACCTGCTCTCAGTGAGCCATGAATGTTCATGTTTGCTGATTGTAATTGAGCTGTTTATGATGAAAGCTGGAGTATTGCGGTATTTCACGAAAATGTTTTGATGAAATATGAAAAGAGAAGTGGAGGACTCAATAAGTATTCACTCCTTCCTTCCACTTTTACGACCTCATTTGTTCTTAAAGCTGTGCCCTTTTCTCACTGGCATATATTGATATTTGTATTTTTAACATGTTTGAAATTAAAACCTATAACAATATGAAAGCATACTGACTCCTGCAGTTATAAATTGGAGCATCCTCAGTTTAACCAAAATAAAAGTGATGTGATAAACACCTGAAGTGATTCACGAGACGGGCCCAACATCAAAAGGTCCATTATGTTCTCTCAGTTTCCCTTGACGGGCTCTAAAGTCAGCGCCTCTTGCTTCGCTAAATCCTAACGTGGCCATCAAATCCACGCTAATCCCTCACTCCACCATCACACGACACGGGGGGGCAGGGGAGGAACCGGGAGGGTCAGTCAGAGCCAGAACACACACACACACACACACACACACACACACACACACACACACACACACACACACACACACACACACACACACACACACACACACACACACACACACACACACACACACACACACACACACACACAACCTGGTCACAAAGCCCAGCCCCAGGTGTGATGAGGTGGAAGATGTTACAGCAAACAAAGAGAACTGAAAGGGGCTTGGAGCAAACGCCCTTCTGACTTTGACCTCGCTCTGACATTTGGGACAATATGTAAACTCAAGGGCTCATGTGAAGGAGATGGTGCACGACACACACACACACAAACTGCAGCTGCTGCCTTGAGGACAATGAGCATCATTTCTATTCAGTGCATGCTACCGACTTCTACAGCTGCGTGGACATTGTAGAGCAAAATTCCACCACCAGCAAGTGAGCTCTCATGCACGTTTACATTTTCAGAGCACGCCCTCTCCTCTCTGCAGCAGGACACACACACACACACGCACACGCACACACACACACACACACACACACACACACACACACACACACACACACACACACACACACACACACACACACACACACACACACACACACACAGCTGAAAACCACAGGAAACCTGCAAACTAACAGGGAGCATGGTTCGAGCACCATTTCTGTCCCCGTGCTCACCACATTGACAAGCAGCAGCATCCTTTTCCGTGTATGACAGACATCATGACAGAAACCGAGCCTGTGACTTCCCTCGCTCTCTCCCTGCATTCGGCTCGACAACAACGCTGCTGCGAGCTCTCACTCTATCAATTCACAATTCGCAGAAGAGAAAGAGGTGCGATGTCTGTTGGAGACGTGCATATGGTGACGCTGCCGCCCACACACGCTGTATCTGCACACACATAAAAGCCGTGGTGACACATCCACCACCATCACACCTCACTCCAGAGCTGAAATGATTAGTGCATCTAAAGAAAATAAATTCATCAGCAACTGCTTTGATAAATTATTAATCCTCTCTGTTGTTCCTGAGCCAAGACATTTGCTGGTTCCAGTATTTTAATTCATATAATTTTCTGTTTTCTTTTTCATTGTTTTTATGCTTTTATTTGTTTAGAGTTTGTATTTCTGCTCAGACTGAATACATCCCTACTGGCTCAAAGTTCTATTATTTCATAGAATGACTGATTAATCATAAATATTATTCGTAGATTATTTGAAAATTGAAAAAAAATAAAAGAAATAGTGAGTGGGAAAACTACATACCTAAACTAGAAGTAAAGTGCACACCTCCACCAAGGCTGAACTTTCACATGATTGTCTAGTTCTTATTACCTCGCCCCTGTCAGTGTGTTCGTTGGTTTGTTTGTAAGAAAGTTTAAGCTATTGGGCGGCTTAGCAGCAAAGGAAGATCGAGTTTCAGGAAGAAAAGAACCCATTCAATGTTGGTGCACATTTTCGGGGGGAATCCAGGAATTTACTTTTCACTTTCTTTCACATTGTGAGATAGAGCATTTTTCAACATTTTCATAGATTTCTCAGAAAATATTTCATTGCTCTTGATGAAAGAAAAAAAGAGACATGTTTAGGGGACTGATATCTATGAGTGTGTGCACTTTGGTGCAGAACCCAATTAAAATCCTTATCTAGTGAATTTAAATGTGGTTTCATTAGGGGACTGTGTGCCAGAACTGTAAAAATGAAGAAAAGGATTCTTGTATCCATTTCTTAATCTACATCCACACCAAAATTAAATGGGTTCTTCCCAGAAACAGGCCGCATCCTTCCCCGAGTTTGGCTGAAATCTGTTTAGCTGTTTTGCATAATCCTGTTTACAAGCCAACGAACAGAGGTGAAAACATGACCTCCTTAGAGGTAACAACCTATCTGACTTCTGGCTCACCCAGTTCATCTCCACACTAATCCCCGATGTGATCTGGGGGAGCGCTAAGTAATGACAGAAGGCTCCACCTGTATTGATGCACATCTCATTCTCTTACGTAAGGTGAAGATGATTGAATGGCTGCAAAAAAAATGTTCCAGTGTCACAGGCTGCACCAAGGATTCAGCACACTGACTCATGCTGCTGAATAATGATAAAAGCTGGATGGTGGTGATGGTGTTCTTCCACAAAGCTCCTGGATGAGCTGCGTGTGTCGCTCTGCCGCCACACACCAGCACCACGCTGTGTGTGTGTGTGTGTGAGCCAAACGGGCTGACTCATGTGAGAACGTGGGCTGATGTCTTTGTGAAAACAGCCACTGATGCTGCAGATGCAAGAGTGTGGAGCCTCGTTTTGAATAATCCTCCAGAAAACTTTTTCAGGCTTTGACCTCAGCTGTTCACCACTGGAGATTATGGAAATGCAGGGTGCTCTCCATGGAGGAAGCGTGTTTTTTAGGGGGTGGGGGTGTCTGCGACTGAGGCTGCCTTATTGACATTCAGCAGCGGTGTGTGTATTGTGCTGCTGCTGAGTAATCACACTGAATCATCTTGTGTAAGATGAATTACAGCGGCTCATTACACAATGTATGGAGAGGAAAAGTGGGAATCCAGGTGGAGCTGCTGCCTCTGTGACCCAGAGTGGTCAGAGTCGCCCTTTAATCTGAAACATGATTTGATCAGTGCTTTGAAAAGATACAAAATAATCTGATGCACGAAGTTTGTGAATAATGTGACTACAGGCAGATACTGGATGATTGGAATGACAAACCACACACTTTTGTACATTTCAGCTGAGATTCATCACAAAGTTGTACTGGCAGCAGATCGTTTTTACAATTACACAAAACACTTTTTTTAAACAGGCGTCACAGCACCATCTGCTCGGCTGTGATAAACAACTCTGTCTACTCAGTTCTGTAAACTCCACTGTCAGCTGGACAAAATGCTTCTAAGTTAACTTCAGTGTTATTCTCATCAGCAACATCTGGAAAATACTTATTCAACTGCAATAGTGGCTTTGCTCCTTCGGTTTACTATTGGGTTTCTCTGGGTTCTAAAGAATCATTATTAGTGGCAGCGGACGAACTGTTTAGATCCTTTAGTTAAGTTTGACGTTTAAGTAAAGCTCCAGTGTAGCCTGTTGATACAGGATTATTGAAGCCAATTCCAATATCAAATACCATTAAGTTTTTAAAAAAAAATCTGTTGTTAAAACCTCTCTGGTGGAAAAACAACATCATGTAACTATGACAATATGATCTCTATCTTTTGTTTTCTATCCTGCTATAACTGTTTCTCATGGGTTTACATGCAGTGCCAATATACCTGCAATAAGCTAATTTTGTATCAGTATTGGTCCATAGGCCAATCCATCACTCAAGTAAAGGTTGTGACTTTATATCATCAGAAAGCTGTACAGTATTAAATACAAAATGTTTAATAAAAACGTGAAGTATCAAACAGTAAAAGTGCTAATGATGCAGACACAATGTTTTCTGTCTGTGTAATACTGGAATATTGTTGCTGGTGTGTTAACAATTAGCATTTTAAAGTTCTAGCTGTCGGGAAGTTTCATGAAGAATTCATCATCATATTTTATAATATAATCTGTCGATTTACCATGTTAAGGCTGGCTGCCTTATTGGTCATAAACCCTGCCTCAAATGCTAGTGGATGGGACATGGACCAAACTGAAAATCGGAATAAATGTTAAATAACATTTTCTCACATGATGTCTGTCATTGTTAAAAGTGTTATAATTTCCAGTAAGTTTGGTTTTATAGTTATTTGATGCTATTAAAAAAAGGGGGCGAAACGTCATGACTGACAGCTGAGACTGACTTATGATTGGTCGAGAGCATGTTTCCTCAATACCATGGCTCCACACCACGATCAGTACTGCACAGACACAGGCTGCAAATTATATCATAAGGGAAGATGGCGACTCCCGTATCCAGGATATTTTAGCTTCAGTTCCAAAGACTGAAGCTGACAACCATTAAACACACTCTGGACCTATGGCAGCTTTCCAGGATAGTGCACTTTGTGTTCACCAGACTGTTGATCAAACACAGAAAGATAGTCAGTTTACAGGCGAGAGCTGACATCACTCGTAAACAAATGGAAAGAAAAGGAATATCAGACAGTGGGGGTAGATATTTGGCAGAAACCCATGGTAAGTCAGAGAGAGGCTGCATTATGTTAATGAGGGTGATAACTGGCTCCTGTGCTTTGATACAGGACAGTCTAGTGCACTTCAACACTCAGAGTACAGCAGATTTCTCTCTGTAGGCATTCACACCAATGGGCATGAATACAAATGGGAACTCAGGAAATTACCACACACACACAATTATTTGACTTTCCATCATTACAGTCATGTCCTCCCACAGTGAATGGAGCTGGAGGACAGTGGTGGTGCAAAGTGGTCGGTGTGGAATCTTCTTCAAAAGGGTGCAACCAAGGTCTTCCACCATCCTTGTTGCCTAGCTGCCATTTTCCCCGCTTCAGGCAGCGTTCAAGGATCCCACTATTCTCCGCACAGGCTGTTTCAGAGAATGATCAACACTCGAAGGAATGAGCAGATCTGACAAAGCTGACCCCGGCCTAGTCACATCCAGGGTCGGTTTAATATCAGATGTAGAGGCCTCTTCTTTCATTAACATCAAACTCAGGAAAGGAAATTTACGTCTTGGTTAAAAGAAATAAAGAACGATAAAAGGTTGTAGCTTCAGTGGTTAAACAGTGAGATGAATGAGTGAGCTGCAGCTCCGCTCTGCTTGGCTCGGAGCTGACAGAGACAACTTTGGCACTTTAATCTCAAAATGTGGGATTCTGCAAATACATGGAAAAGCACTTAGACAGGATGCAATCAGACAGCATCGCTTTTAAGCTACTACATTTTAATAAATAAACCACTGCTGTAATTTGTTCCTCTCAGTAGTGAAGTGAACTGGAATTTGAGGAAGATACAAAAAAACCTGTATAATATATATATATACACACATATATATATATATATATATATATATATATATATATATATATACACACAGATCAGCTTTTTTGAAATGTGACCTCAGTCTGAAAAGCCATGTGACCCGTATCTGAATTCAGAGCAACTTTTACGTCACTGTAGATCAATATTCCTCATAAATAAGCGCAGGCTCAAGGGCGGGCAGGAGTCACCCGGTGAAAACAAACATGGAAGACAGCTGCGACAGAGGTAGCCAGTGGGGGAGGGTACTCATGAGTACTTGGGGTGACACATCTGTACAAGCAAAACTTGAGGGGTTCATCACGTAACCGGTCTGTGTTTGAAAGTATCAAGAGAAAATGAAACCGTAAACGCTCACATCTGTGGCCTCCATGTTTATTACCAACTTCTTCTCCTCGTTCACTTCCATACAAAGTGTTCTGCGTGTGACGTCTTGTTGTTCTTGTGCACATCAGGGCCATGACCAGTTCACATTGGAATCTGATAATGGCCACATTTTACAAGATAGTGTGAACAGCTACATAAAAAAAAATCAGACCTAGAAAAAAATCTGAAATTGAGCACTAAGGTTTGTAGTGTGAGCATAGCTTTGTAATGATGAGCCAGTAGAACCTGTTTTAGCAACTTTAGCTCATTCTTTTGGTTGCCCAGTTGGCAACTTCACTGTTTTGGTTGAGTCTCAGACTATTTTTAAATCAGCTTAAAAACATATCTTTGGCATTTCTCTGCAGCATCTACTTCTTTATTGGCTAATTCAATTAAATCTTTATTTGTATAGTGCCAAGTCACAACATATGTTATACGACATATATCGATAAGGCCCTTTTTGGTCTTTTACCCCTTAACACCACCTCACTGCTGTCTTTTAAAGTGTCTCATCCAACACACTCAAATGACTGGATTAGCCAGCAGGTGCCAACTGTTTTTACTGAGCTACAGGTTTTGTCATCATGCACCTGAAACATGGAATACCATTCTTTACAATCTAAATCTCAACTCTTATCCCAAGGGCAATTTAAGTTATCTATCTCACTTTATTTGACCTCCAGTTGTTCTTGTTTTACTTAGCTTTAAATCTAAATGTATTTACTCCTAAGGCGTTTGCTATTTTGTGTTTTCTTGGTATCTTGATTTATTTATTTTCTGTACTATATTGGAAACGAGGTCTACATGTATGTACTAAAGTTAAAATAAAGGTTGACTTAATGAAAAAGGGTTGAACATTATCTCGAGTCACTTTGCATATAAACGGAAAGAAATGTATCAATATCATATATCAAACCAATCAATTATCAGTAAGGCTGTAATGGGTATTGAATTGGAAAAAGTTGGATTAATGAATGCTTAATCATCCATCAAGCTGTAACCTGAGACACACATTACAACAACCACTGTTGGTAACTCCAACACTTTGCCAACTGGGATCTGCGAGGGCGCTTGTGGTCAGGTTACTTAATTTGCTTCAGAGTGTCAGCAGCTTACGGGTCTGAAATTAGCTGCAGGGCGAGTGGCAGGTGAGGAGGGAGGACTGGCTTCACTGGTGAAGATCTCATTAGCTTACAACATCTAAAGCAAGTAGAACACACGGCGGAGGAGTGAGGCCGAAGCATTACCGCCACCGCTGCAGGTGTTCAGCTCGCAAGCTCCTCTTATTATCTGATCAGTCATAACGTTCACACACACAGAGAGAGATACTGGCCTCCAGCTGCTGCCCAAGTCCAGTCTTTGCTCTTTGCTGAATGTTCTCAACAACGTGCATTTTGTTTTTTTAAATCCACAAATTGAAATGTTTCAGAAAAAAAAAAAATCATAGTTAATATAATAGAACCTCTCACTTTCTATTCAGCCCTGATTTGTCAGTGCTGAGGTTTGCAGCAGTGTTGGAAAATGGAAAAAGATCCGACAATAATACAGAAATATTAAGAGTGACGGTATCAATAAATGATATCAGTAAATTAAGCTTAACGCGGCAGAATGGTTGTAGGACTTGGAGCTAAACTGAACCATTTTAAACTGTTGGGTAGTTTACATCTAATGTGTTAGATCCCATAAAATAACCTGAAGGTTTAGTGACTCAAAACTGTATCAGCAAAATAACTGAGGACAAAATCTGTTTGATAAATGCAGTGCTGTAAAACATGTAATCGCCCATACACCTCTGCAATCTCTGAGCCAATCGGCCATCACATGAAAACAAAGTAGTCTTTGTATGTGTGTGTGACTGGGCCATTACCTGCGTGCAACCAAAGCCTGCTCAAACAGGATTGGTCAACCTAGAAACAGACACCAGCAAATACTGTCTCTCACCTACAGATTCTGCTGATTCACAAACACAATCTGTTTACAGAAGTGAAGACTTCTAAAATGTAGTGGAGCACAAGTACAAATGAATATAAATGAAACTGAAAGCACGGTACACTTCTAAATGTACTTTCCAATGAGGCAGTGAAAGAGCTTCCTTTAACTCAAGGCCTCTGCAAAGGGTCGGTCCCTGTTGGACACTGAGGGGAAACCCGACATGGAATCTACAGAGAGTTAGAGTGGGAGGAAGAGGAGGACAAGGGGGAGGAGGAGGGGGAGGGTAATCTATCGCTCTTCCTCTGACCAACAGTCCTTCCTCATCCATTTTTAATCCTCAGGTAAAGCTGCTGAGTTGCTGGGATTTTCTACCCATGGTGACCTGTTGTGAACACCAGCGTGCAGCTACAAGGAACTCCCTCATTAAGGCACACAGGAACTAGTAAATGGGATTTAGGTCGAGTCAATCAGCACGATAACACGCTGTACAATATCTAACATACGGGCCGAGCTGAGACTAACTGGCCCCCAGAGATGTGTTGTGGGCGAGGGATGCGTGTTCCTCCAACCTGGCCATTGTGTGTGGACACAGTAAATCACGATGATTCACTGCTGTTATTCAGAGGCTCCTCGCACATAAATGAAAGCCTTGGGGAAATCAGAAGAGCCTCCAGGTAGGAATGTCTGACTGTTTAGCAGAAACAGCTGAAGTGTCGAGTGCACTTCATGAATCACCAATCTGCCCGAGGACTTTATGATGCTGCTGCCGCTCAGGAAAAACAGGTGCATGGTCCTGCTGAGCAAGGGTAGACTTTCACGGAATCAGGGGATGGGGAGGAAAGCCAAGAGGATGTTGAATATTCTAAATTTACACAAGATAAGGTTGCATTTCTTACAACAGCGAGTGTGTTTGAATGTTTGTGAAATACCTCCTTCCCGGCTTAGCTATATCATAGTGACTAATGGAGGCCATTTTTGGCCCTGCTTGACATCAGATTCTGAGGCCAATTTAAAAAAAAGGAAAAACACACATTTCCCAAGGGAGACATGGGCCTCCCCCCTGAATCCCTAACAACACAAACATCACCACATTAAATTACTCTCAGTCTAGGGAGAAGGGACATGACTTCAAGGGACGAAGACCAGAGGGGGGAAAAGAGAAATGCACATTAGATGTGTGATAGCAACAAGCAATCCATCACAAGTCTGAAAGCCTGAGAGCTTGACCGTATCTAGACCAAGGGGTCTTCTGTTCAGGGAACGTTTGGAATCTCTTTCTGCAGCAAAGAAGACGAGACATGAAGTCAAAGCTCCCTTTTTGACCAAGGTGAACCTGGTGCTAGTGCTGGGCTGGTGCTAAAGCTAGAGCCATACTAGAGCCATGTCACTTTGTCACTCAATGCGTAACTCTAGACATCTCAGATTTCTTGGCAACACTACACTTCAAGCACAACATTGACAGTGGTGGACTACAGCTTCTCTTTGCTAGAGTTGCTCTTCGATTTGCACATTACTCGACGACTACAAAACAAGGAGACAATTAAGCCGTTTTCGGGCATGACCTCTGTTGGAACTCTGGAGACCTGGGTCCGGACTTTCTCCAGAGGTTTCCTTCACACATGCACAACGCAGCGGGAGATTCTTCACTCACACAGGCGTTCAAACAGCAACAAATCCTCCGGAGGATTCAAGTGAGGTGTGTCATCAACCCCCCCACTAGCTCACGGTGAGTCAAGCGGGGGATCTACTGCTGTGTTCTCACATCGGCTCCTCCAGAGTTTCTGTGGACTTTATGTGGACCGGAGAAACGGAGTTCAGTGCATGTCTGAAAGCAGCTAATGTTTTGGTTTGTGTTATTGGTCTTGTTGGTCATGATGGTCCCACCCCCTTATGTAAGCAATTCTTCTTCTAGATCAACAAGCGTTGGTGCCAGAGCCGAACCAATTTTTCTGGCACTAGAGCCATGTTCCTCGGCCGGAGAAACACAAAGAACCAGTTTGAGATTAGTCACTGGCTCCAAACCAGCGTTGAACCTGGTATTACAGCCCCTACAGAGGACCAATAACAACTCTGGAATTCACTTCCTCTGAGGGCCAAGGGCAAGAGAACGACTATAACCACAGTGGTCCCTAAAAACTATAACCACAAGTCAAATGAGATGGAGCTGGAGGACAGTTCTCATGACCACAGTTTTTAATCCAAGATGAAGACACAACCCCAGACCCATTGTTTCCTTGTTGGAATAAGAAGAGTCACCACAGATGGCCCTTCAGAGCTGATTGCATCGTGTGTGCATGCAAATGAGCCCTGTTCTCTCTATCACACTTGTTATGATGAACTGTGGAGGAGATGGATGGCTGCCTGCACCGGTCTCTGTGTGGCTTCAGCCCTGATCTGCGGTATAGTTTTTTTTTAATGAACTGTGACTGCTGCATAATGTCCCCCTCCGTGAACAATCAACCGATGATGGTCCTGGCTGTGATTTGAAGTTTAAACAGGCCCAGTCTGTGTTTGGAGCCATGCTCGGTTACTTCTGCACATATTCAACAGCTGTCTGTCTGTCAGTGAACCTTTTCCCTTCCCGCGGATCGCTGCAGTGTGGTGTCATGTGTTGTCTGGTGCATTCAAAGTTTCTGCGTTACTCACGTCCCGAGCACTTCCTTGAAGTCGAAGATGTTCTTGATATCGTCGACGTTCTTCTTCCAGGATCCATCGCCGCACTCGCCGTTCTCTCTCGCCATGGTGGTGGTGGGTGGGTGGGGGGGGGTTGCGGGGATGAGCAGAGAGGAGACGCCGCTGGCTGGGGTCGATCACCACAGTCCCCTCATCCAGAAACACAAAAGCCACGGGAGGAAGGAGAAGTGGTGCGCTGGTGTATCTCAGCTCACAGACTTCCTGGCTCTTTGTCAGACCGTGTCGCTTCCTCGGCCCCCTGCATGCAGCCCAGCCCGGGGAGGGGAGGGAGGTCTGAGGGGTTATTTGACTAATCTGCCTGACGTAGCGGATCCCGAGCCTGAGCTTCCCCGCTGCTCAGATCACTGTGACAGGGAGGGAAACACAGCCTCTCCTCTCTCCTCTCTCCTCCTCCTCATCCACCTCCTCCCCCTCTTCCTCTTCCTAGCTCCTCCCGGCCGGGGTTCAGTCAGAGTCAAGCGGCGACGCGGTGATCTGAGGTCGGGCTGCACCGTGGAGCCTCAGGGACGTCCCCGTGGTTGTTATAGCGATATGAGGATGAGGATGTGTGTGTGTGTGTGCGTGCGTGTGTGACAGATACATGAACGACTCAAGTGTTCGCATTGCGCCAAATCACCGGTGTCAGGGTCGGTCTCTGCTCACATGCACGTTCACATGTTCACACCAGGTCTGGTTTAACGTGTTGTAAACAAACATGGGTTCATTTTAACAGGTGGGGAAATATACAGGCAGGGGAGTAGCCAGGAGTTATGGAGGCTCATGTGCAGCAGGTGCCCCCTGCCCCCCCGGCCCCCTTCCACTTTATTCAGTTTGACTTTGGCTGAAGATTCACATCACATTACATATCATCTAGCTGATGCTTTTATCCAAAGCGACTTCCAAGAAGTGCATTCAACCATGAGGGTGCAAACCCAAAACAGAAGAACAACAATGAATCATGTAAGTACATTAGCTTCAAAAAAGCAACTTGACTTAGACCACCTTCTTAGCCAAGGTGTAGTCCGAAGAGAGGTGCTTGACGCCAAACTGCTTCGAACCCAGTATAAATGTTCACAATTGGTTTGACAATAGTCTAATGTGATGCTATTGTTCTTTCGCCCTTATTAGCTCCACCGAGGAGGTTATGTTTCCATTTGTTTGTCTTTTTCATTAGCAGGATTACGCAAAAACAACTCAACAGTTATGAAGTTTTATGGAACACTTTTTTAAAAAACTTTCTCTAACATTGTGAGATAAGGCCTTTTTCAACATCTTCGTTTACACATATATATATATATATATATATATATGTATATATATTTTTTTTTACAGATTCTCACATTCAGACAGGTGAGTGGAGTTGGGGATTACTTAAGTCTTAATTTATATGAAAAATAAGTGTAATCATGATTTAATTCAAAATCTCTTGGATTATAGTTTGATTTATAAATCTGAGTTTTCAGAGTAACTGAGATGTCAGATAAATATAAAGAAGTAAAAAGTGATATGTTTGACACTGTACTGTATTGGAGTGAAAGTATAAAGTGGCAGAAAATGGACATACTCAATTCAACATGTACCTCATCAATGTATTTAACTGCAGTATTTCAGTACATATACTTCCCACCCCTGATCCCTCAGTATGTCCCCGATTGTAACTATATGCGGTTATTTCAGGTCAAGGGTTTATGAGACTGGTGGAGACAAAAATAACTCAAGCACAATGCACAAACATGAAAATAGATTTATTGAAAAATATTTCCATTTGATCATTCTGTTTTAGTATATTTACATTAGCCCTTTAATGCCAGTACTTTGAACTCAAGTCCCGCTTTCAACTGTGATTAAATAATTTAAATAATCAAGTACCTCTTAGCCCAAATTTGTACCATAAAATGTACAAATGTTAATTCATGATAGAATAAACATTTAACAACCACAGGGGTAACAAATCTTGTTATTTTTAGAAACATTTCATCTCCTGAAGTATTTAATCCAGTTAAAATACTGCCATTCTTATATAAATAGTTTAAGGGTAATGCTCTGAGATGTCTACCAAGTCAATTAAAAAATTAACAACTCAAGCTAAGATGCATGACACAATTCAATGGTTTAGATTCCTGAGGTGTGGAGCCCTTACAGGTTTGACACGGGCACGATACAACAATCTCCAGTGCTACAAACTCCATGGTCGGCTAAATGTGTGTTTACTACAAGGCCTTGATTTAGATCCAAACTTAGTTAGCAGGTGTGTTTCTTCTTACCATAGAGTCTTACATTTTGGACAAATAAAGGAAACTGTCAAGTTAAATGAGAGAAAGGGGAAAAGAAGTAAACAGAAAATAGGCCTTGCCTTCAAACCACAAAAACACAATAAAAAATTTTGTTTGACTACGTGTACAAATAGAACAATCCAAAAACGTCCTCTCTCTAACACTTTGATTTGTTCCTTAAATTATTGACCAATTAGTTTCACAGCCGTTCACATTTTCTAACAGTCCGATGTATCTGCCGTGCAGCAGCTTCATGCATTTAGTGATGAAAGCGGAAAAACCACAGCAGTAGTGTGGTGTAGTGTGGTACTGAAGCTTGTGTACTGGTTGTTTTAGCTCCCAGTCTTAGGAGAAGGTAGCGGTGAGGATGGCCTCCTGCTGCTGGTGATGCAGGGTCCCGATGCCGACAGCAGGTGCAGGCAGAGCGGGCCGGCTCACTAACCGGAGCTGAGGAGGATAGAGGAGTAAGAGCTGTGAGTTTATTACACACGGTTTGTTTACAAACATCAGGCTTTACAATGTTGATTGTGTTATTCCAAACTCTGCTCACCTTGCAGGCCAGCTGATTCTCAAACCTGGGAGCCACAAAAGACCAGGGGCCCATGTTCTGAGGCTCCTCCTGACTCCAAACAAACTCTGTGGAGAAACAAAGGGAAAACTGATTATAATACACAGTAAACAAGGAGGTGATTCACTGTTTTACAGAAGGAGATCAGACCAAACATGTAGTGATATGTTGAATACATTTCATTTTTCCTGATCGGAGAACAATGTAAGCTGAAGTAAAACCTTAAGCAAAGGTTTTCAGAAAATAAACAAATTCAGGAACACTTTTAGAACACTCTTTTAAGTTGCTTTCATCTTCAATCTTTTTTAGGGTAATCAACTGTCAATAAAAACATCTAATAAAAATAAATCAGAAAAGACATTTTGGCGTTTCAGCTCGGAGTTGGGTTTACAAACATCTTCACAACCTGCTTCATGTCTGACAGCTTGTATTTTACTCAAGAAGCTAAATCTGCATTAAAAAAAGTCTCAACATCCCTCACTACTGTTTGTGTTTTAAAAGCTTAACTGCTGTGAGCACATGACTCAGATGAGCATTATAACATTTTGATCAACACAAATAGAAACTACTTCCTTGTAAAACCCAGACAGACATGTGGTAGGTCCAGAGGGGACTTGTTTCAGGATTTGTGAAAACTGCCTGTAAATGCATCCTCCTCTTCTAATGGAGAGTGGTTGTGGTGAGTTCATTAGAAGAGAAAAATACAGTAAAGAACCCAGAAATGACAAAGATTAGTGGGTGAAGAAGAGAAGGATGTTGATGGCAGTGGTTCATCAAGCTTGGAATGTGCTGCAAAACAAGTGTCTGGCCTGAAACTCACTCAGCCACTGATAACTGGTACAGCAGCAGAAGCACTCGTCCTGCAGTTAATACCAGTTTGGCTCATACTTTAGATGTTTAGATGTCACTTACAATGATCTACCAGTATTTCTGGTTATTTAATGTCCTCTTCCAGACTCGTCACAATGATAGTGGTGACTGTGGTTTTCTATTGAAGTTGCCACATTCTCCTAAATGCCATTAAACTTAGTGTGACTTAGTTGTGTAGCTGCTTGTAATTGGTTTTCTGCCTGACACTCAACTGTAGCTGGCAAAAGCAAGAGACAGAAATTCCTCTCAGTTCATAACAAGATACTGAAGAAAAATTCCTCAAAGGTGATTGATCACTTTGGCTCTGTTCTGGATTCAAAACATATTTTAGGATTTCAAGATAATGAAAAATGAGAATTAAAAGACAAGCGTCTAAAATAATATCTGTAGATTTCTCCAAAAAAGGGGGAGGGAATAAACCCCATCATGAAAAATCTGTTTCTCTGCTTTACATTTATATTCGGAACAAACTTCTACATCAGATTTGTATCCTAATTCTGTTCACACTTATTTCTCTTTTACTATTTGGTGCTTTGTGTTTTTTTTCTTTAAATTAAACAATTTCTTTCCCCCTGTCTTTTAAATGTCACTTAGATTCTTTAGTTTTATATAAAGAACTAAATAATGGTTAAGTGACGTCCAAAATGGTATCATATCACTCAGGTGAAGCTACACTCAAATGTTTCTGTCTCCACACACTGAAGCCTGGGCTTACTTGTTATAAATGGACTGTATTTATTTAGAGCTTTTCTAGTCTCAACAACCACTCAAAGGGCTTTACACCACAAGTCACTTTCCCCCATTAACACAGCACTTCTGCATGCTGTGTTTTTTTTTTAATCATTTTATTCACACACTGATGACACAACTGTTACGACATTGTGGTTCTTAACACTGACATGTGGACTAGAGGAGATAGGGATTGAACCACCAACATCCTGGTCGGTCAACGACCCGCTCTCCCTCTTAACCCATAGCTGCCTGAAACCTAAATTAGATAGCAGCGAAACCATAACAAAACCTACAGAAATGAACTAGAGAAGTGTTGTGTCAAAGCAAACTGCTGGAGTAAAGGTGCATGTATACTGACTATGTGTGCTGGTGTGAAGGTGGAGCTCTGTGAGTCAGACAGCAGGTCTGTGTATTGCTCAGTGCGAGGTAGCTCTACCTTTGGCGTTGGGGTACTTGTTGAGCTCCTGCTGCAGAGCCCCCAGTGGGAACGGACACAGCTCCTCCACACGGACCAGCGCTGTGTTCTGGTTTGCTGCTGATGCCGCCCTCTGTTTCAGCAGGGCGTAGTAATGCTTCCCTGAGCACAGCACCACCCTCTGGACACTGAGAGGGATTAGACAACATAGGTTTATTGCATCCGTGTCAAACAACAAATAGTCAAAATCCTCGAGCCCCAGTTTAATTCATGTTTGAGGACGGTGACCTTGTGGGTGACCGGCAGGAAGTGGATCTCACTTGAGTTTTGGAGAGAGGATTACCTGGATGATACCGCTGCCAGCCACAGTAAGGTAGAGACTTATAATAGTCCAGGTGAGCTTAGGATGCAGCAGAACAGTATTAGGCGACTGTGTATTGTGTTCACTGCTGCAGAGGAAACTTCCTGTTTATGAATGTCACCACATTGTCTTCATCAGCAGAGCGGTCTGAACCGTTAAGACTAATAAACAGTTACGAGATCCACTAAGTTAATCGAATTATAACGATTCAGGGCCAAAAAGCTGAAACATGTTCTCACCTACTGATAGTTGACATTGTTAATTGTCATGGTGTTGTAGCTGTGGAGGTGATGCACATGGATGAAGAAGGTTATGCTTTCTTCAGCAGCTGTTAATGCATCTGTTAGTCAGCAGCATTACACATAAATTACAGGATGGAATTCCACGAGAATCGATGGAAGCATGCGTTACGGATCAGGGAAAAACCCTTTCAATTTTAGTGTGGATCTAGGATTTATTCTTTCACTATCTGTAACATTGTGCGTTTTTTCTTGATCTTGATGAAAATAATCAGACATGTTTAGGCTGATATTTATGAGTGTGTGCAATTTGGTGCAGATCCAAATAAAAATCAAGATCTACTCAATTTAAATGTGGTTACATAAGGCGACTGTTGGGCCTTAGTGGGTGTAAGAGACATTCTAATTCCTGCTGCAATTGTCAGCTTTGACCTCTTACTGATCTTAACTTAGGTAGGTACCTTAAATCACATATCAAAGACCATTTGAAAAAAATATTTTTTAGCCGAGTCCTTGAAGTTTGTGCAGTTATTAAAAATGTACCTTTCTGCAGAGGCTGAAGTGTCACCGATCACTGGTCTGAAAGATGTTCCCGGTGCCAGTTCGGTCAGACTGGACACGGCCCCCTGTTAAATGAAAATACACAGTTCACCCACTTCAACAATAAAAGAAGTAGGAGACAAAATGTTGAACATGCTCTTCACGGTGGTTTCCACGCTCACAGAAAATCTCAGCAGTGTCTTGGGTCCAACGACGATGAGAGGTTTGCGGAAGTTCCGGATCATCTGTCGCCTCAGCAGGTGGAAGTACTGAGCGGGAGTGGTGGGGTTGACCACGGCCATGTTCACGGTGTCGCTGTCCACACCCTCCATTTTACTGTCACACAACTAAAGTACAAGAGAGGATGAGTTACAATTCAGGTAATGTGTAACACCAACGTGACTGCTGCTGGTACAAAGCAGATTAAGAAACATCCAGTCAGACAGATTCAGCAACAGAGACTCATGTAAACACCTTCCTGTCAGTTAACATGTAACAGCAGAGACAGAGTCGTGCCTTCAAATCTGCACTAAAATATTAATATAAACATTCCTTCAAAATCTGGTACTGTGTGTTGGTCAGTAATAAAAGTGGGAATTAGTTTTCTGAATAAACCTCCCCAGACGGTGATCATTTTTACCAGGGGCGGTGGTCTTGTTGATCTGGACTGTGAAAGACGGTGTGTGTGTCTGTGAGGGAGCGCTGCTATTTTCAATGCCATTCATTTTTTAAAAATAAACTGCAGAACCTGCAATAACTATAGGATGTTGACATTCCCCCTCATCACTCAACAAACGGACTGGTGGTCCTCCCTCCTGAAAATATCTTGGTGAAGATGGTAATAACAGACTGTTATCCAACATTTCCTGATTTGCCTGTCTACTTGCTCTAATTGTGCGTGAATCTGTAATTTTCAATTACAGGATCTGTATGTTGATGTATTGTGGAAAATGTCTACTTTTATAATAACCTAAAATTATTTGTTTTTTGGCACCATCATAGAAATGTTGATTATACCTTTCAACACTGAGATCATTGTTGGTGATGTGCTTTTAGTGTTTGTAGTTCAGAACGCAGCAGCTCCACTTCTTACTGGTTTTCATCATCCAAATCCTGGCTTCTCTCCACTGGCTCGCTGTTCACTTTCATATTTTACCAATCACTTTTAAAGCTCGCTGGCCTTAAACTACATTAGCAGATATGTTGACCCCTGATGAACCAACTCGCAGCCTTAGATCCTCAGACGGTCGTTTCAAAGTCAAGGCTTAAGTCTCATTTGGTTTTCGGTAATGTCGTCTTCTTTTTATTGTTCCTATTCTTTTTAGTTGTATGTTCTTTTAAATGATCCTGTCCTCTTATTGCTTTTGTTTAACTGCTTTTATCGGTGTGAATGTATTTTTTGAGTTTCCTGTGTCTGCTTTGTCTGTCAAAGCACTTTGTAAACCCTGTTTATTTATTCTAAAGGTGCTATATAAAGTTATTATTATATTATTATTGTGCAGGTGTAACTAATAAAAAGACCCACTAAGAGTATTAGTGCACTCTATTTGTGTGAAATGTATGCTCTCTAGTGTCCACAAAAATGTCCATAATGCAGTAACAAGCACAGTTGCCGTGGTGTGTACACTATTAACACTCCCACAATAGGAAATCAAGCATCACATTTTATAGATTCAAAAATGGCCACTGTGGGGACACCTCATCTGAGTAATGACACAAAATGACGATGATTCACAAGTGTCTGAAATCTCAAATTACTGTTCGCTTCAGAGTAAAAGACCGTGTCCACTGTAGTGACAGTAGTGAAGAAATGGAGGTGGAAGTGCAATTGGACACAACCTACGTGTGATGTCTTTTGTCTGGTGGCCAATCAAGACCCATTATCTCCATTACTTGCTCTTGATTATACCTGCTTAGACTCCTGTATATAACACGATCTGAGCTGCACTGCATTTCTGAAGAGAGGAGACCTGGACTAAAATTACCCTTTTTAAATTGAATTATGACTCTTAAATATAATTTCTCATTCCAAATACACAGGTGCATGTTTTCTGATTTAGATCTTCACATCAGCACATGGACACAGTGTAATATTTATACCAAGGAACACAGATCCATGGAATTTCAGCTTCAAAAATAGGTTTCACATTTTTTTTCCCATTATTGTGAGGATAATATAATAATATGAGGCCATCTGGGTCAAAGAGATCAGGCAGATAATTGTCCACAGCTTAAGCCTTTTCACTAAAATGTTCCCTCCTCATTTAACATCTTTCTACTGCAGCTCAACAAAGAAACACAAAGAGGGAAAAAGACTAGCTGTGGCAGAGATCTGCTCGATTTGTCTAAACCAGGCTCCTGAAGCTGCATATTATCCTCATTTATTCAACACAGTGTTGAACAAAGCTACAGATTTTGTCCCTCATCACATCACTATTGAATTTTAGCAGATACACTCGATTTATCAGCTGAAGCCTCAGATTAACTGCAGTCAAACTGTTGCATGTATTTTGCACTGAAGGACGACTGTGGATTTTATCACCGTCACTTCAATTCAAAGCACATTATGCATAATGATCTGTTGATGGCCAGTGGGCCAGAGGAGAGAGGACACTAAGCACCTGACCTGACTGACGTTTTCAGACACACCTGACAAATTGTGAAATTGTCCTTTACAGTAGCACAGTATCCATAAAATGTGGGGTTGACATACTGTGGTTAATGTGAGGCATCCAAGTTTGTTTGGTTTCAATAATTCATATTTCATAAATGTTTAGTTTTTTGTTAATTCTTCCTCATCCTAGTCGAGAGTTTGTGGACAGATAATGTAGAACCTTGTACAGATTGTTGAGCCCTAAAAGGCAAATTGTGATTTTGACCAATATAAATAAAACAAAAGATTTGATATTTGGATGTTAATGTGAACACAGAATATTACTCAATAGTTACTCAATATGAGATGGAGGCAGAATGACACTTCCACAGACCTGGAGGAAGCGCTCCATATGGCAGGACGAGTGTTCTGGTCCGGCTCCATCGTAGCCGTGAGGCAGCAGGATCACCATCCCACACTGCAGCAGCCATTTTGCTTCACCTGGGGACATAGTTTCAAATGTATGAAGATTCTAAATGCTTCTAAGATGTTAGACAATGTGAGTTTAATACTAGATGTGTGAGAATGGTCAGAGGTTTACCTCCAGAGATGAACGTGTCAAAGATGATCTGTGCTCCGTTGAAGAAATCTCCAAACTGAGCCTCCCAGATTGGAAGAAGCTTTGGTTGTGCGATGCTCATACCATATTCAAACCCGAGCACCGCCTCCTCAGACAGAGGGCTATTGCACACCTGACGATACACAAAACACCACAATATGCTACTTGAAAGGAAGCACTCTTATCATAGATGTTAGAGATGTTCTGATTACGATACCAGATGCAGAAATGCCTCAAATACTGCTGAAAATACCGGGTTGGGCATCTGTGAGTACACAAATCTAAGTACCAATCAGATACCACATCTTTACAGTATATTGGTTTCACCCAGATAAAGCTGCGGTTTTCATTTCCGAGAAATCACTAGCTATTCTTCGCTGCTACAAAACAGCAGTCGCATTGTACTGCCACGGTTAAGTACTGTTTTAAGAGCGGTGAGGAAGAAGTGATTTCTGGCAGTGTAGCTTTAGACAGAGCTAGCTAAAATGTCAGCCATTTGGCAATATTTCTGTGGAAGGTCAAACAAGTAAAATAGATACAAGTACTGAATGCAAGTATTTAGTCTCAAGCTATTGAAAGGAAGTGATTGTTGTGTTTTCCAGGACTATTTATTTGTGTTCAAACTATATAATAAAAGTAGCTATATGCCATTCATTCTCTGTATATATAGTTTTCAAAGGGTTAAACCTTAGTCAGGCCAAACAAGCAATAATAACTTCCATACAGGGATCCATGTAGTCTGTTTCGAGAAGGGGAAAATGGTATCGGAACATCTCCAATAGATGTATGTAAAGGTAATGTAAGAAAGTTATACTTAGAGAATATTGTGTTAAATACACATTATTTAGAGGGTAAGAGTGTTACCTCCAGGAAAGCAGTCTGCTGAGGACTGATGTGGTTGAGAGGGATGTACATGTCATTGGTCTCCTGACACACCACCATGGCATGACGCTGACTGAATGTGCCTCTTCCAACATCCTGCCCACTGATTCGAATGTTAAAACCTGCAGCAACAACACATAAAGAAATCAGTTGAATGCCAGCAATAAAATTTCAATGATTCATTAATTTGATCTGATGTTATTTTCTGCTCGACACTTACCTTGACTGAGGAGAGATCCAAACGCCAGGGCCTCCGCTGTGGACCAGTCCAGTTTGGTGCCCTCTTCCAACTTGTGCAACCGAGCCTGAGTTCACAAAAGGAGCAGCCCAGCATCATCCAGCTGCTGCAACATCAGCAGCACAACACCACCCAACAGATATGAAAGAGACCACGGCCTTACCTGTGCGTGGGTCTTTCCCAGGTGACTGTGCAGCTGGATTGGCTCGGAGATGGTCACTGATTTTGCTCCAACAAACTGCAGCAGAGGAATGGGGACGCCCGTGTCCCAGGTGGTGACTCTCTCCTGGGGCTCGACCAGATCTCCCCAGCGGCCCTGCAGGTTGGTGGGCGAGGGGCTGTACAGGGTCGTGTTGGCCAGCTTGTCGTTCAGCATGCCGTAGAGCTTTGATTTGATCTGGTCGCGCTCGGCTTCGGTCATCAGACCTTCGGAGATCAGTTTGTCTGAGTAGGAGTCAGGGATGCTCTTACGGGAGCTGCAATAAAGCAACAGTTACCCAATAATATTCCAAGAACACCGCAGCAATGGAGCAAACCCCCAAGTTAAAGATCTCTTAATGAGAAGTGTAAAAAAAAGTCCCTGATCAACTTTCCACTCCTGAGAAATACAGTGTATGTTACACACATTTTTGAAAATGAGTTATAATGCAAAGTAAAGAAGGTAAATTGAAATTGACCTTACCGGATGATCTTGTATATGGCTGGGTTGGTGAAGAACGGCTCGTCCAGCTCGTTGTGGCCCCACTGACGGTAGCAGATCAGGTCCAGGATCACATCTTTCCTGTAACGCCGCTGGTATTCGACAGCCAGCCGAGTGGCTCGCAGCACCTCCTCTGCATCATCTCCGTTTACATGGATCACAGCACAGTTCACCATCTTACCTGGGATACAAATACAAGTCTGCGATTGTAAGATGCTTCCAAGATCGAAAACTTGTGACATGACATTTAAAAGAGATGTCATAATATTTGACAACCACAGAAATATTGTGTATAAATAATAATAATAATTAATGAATACTGAATCTGTGTCACTGACCGACATCACTACAGTACATAGATGATCTCCCTCTTTCTGATGGAGTGGTGAAACCCACTTGGTTGTTCACTATGAGGTGGATGCTCCCACCGACTCTGTAGTGAGGCAGGTTGGAGAGAGTCAAGGTTTCTGTAACGATCCCTTGACCAGAGACAGAGCCGTCGCCGTGGACCTGTAAAAAGAGAACAACAGAGATGGTCTCAAAGTTTTAATTCAACTTTTAATTATACAGGAAGTCTGATGAAAACGTCTTTAACAGTTCCTTGCTTTGCACAAGTCTCCCACTGCTTTACATTTGTGCTAATTCAGCCATAAAACAATGTGAAACAGAGAATCTTAACGTCTGTAGTATGTTCAAGGAGGTCTGTTGTTACACTCAGAGATGAACCATGGATCAGGAGTGGGAAATAAAGAAGGCTTTCAACTGCCGTCATGTAGGAGGTCCACAGCTCGAGAAAGGTATAGGTTGTTTTGACTCAAATGATATTTCACAGCTGTTGCATTTGATTAGTTGTGTTTAAAGAGAATATCAGTTTATTTGCTGGAAAAAGATGGTTATCACAAGAGGGAGTGTACTGCAACAGAAGATGTGTATGGGCATCCTGGTGGTCTCAAGTTACGACCTTCCAATTGCAACATTCACGATTTGTGTCAATCCAGGAATCTCTGTTGGATCTAGTCCCACAACCACATCTATCTCCCCCTATTTCATGTGAGCTCCACAAATACAAACTTTCTACACAGCATCTTTATCTACATCAAAATAGTGGAGTGATGTTGGGATACATGTGCATTTCTTTTTCCATTCAAAAGGGAAAAGGTTTTTTCACTGTTGTCAAAAGGTTATGAAATATCCTGGATCTTGATAAACAAAAATGATGATTCATGTTTGATACCATTGAAAGCTACAGTATGTAACTTCAGCCACTAGGGGTCTCTCATTTAAAACATTAACAAAACACCTAGTTTGATGACATCATGGAGCAGCGTAGGATCATGGGATCAACCCTGATCCATGGTTTCAGACAACAGATCAGTAAGAACTCTTCACCTTCTTGTGGGTGTGTATTGGCTGTTGTGACCAGGTACCTGCAGACAGATGACTTGGTCCCCTGGCTGGGCGCTGTCTTCCGGGGAGTAGTCGCCCTCTTTCCTGAGCTGCTGCCTGGCTCGGGTTTTGCCCTGAGCCACCGGGTTGATGGCCTCGAGGTGAGAAGGGTTGGGCAGCATGGTCACGTGAAGAGGGTGTCCAGCTCCGAAATCCAACTCCACCGAGGAGGTGAGGTGGGAGAGCACGTCGCCAATGGCCGGCGAGCTGTCGGGGAACTCGCTGAGGCCACGCATCTTACGGAACATGAGCTGGAGAGATAAAAGGGGTGGAAGAAGTTTGTTGTTTGACGTTATCACACCCGTGTTTACTCTTTAGCTGCGAACTGTGACGTGTTTACAGTGGCAAGAGGAAGAATGGGAACCCTGTGGGATTTTAATGGTTTTCTGAATTAATTAACCATAAAATCTGACCTGATCTTTGAGTCAAAGTATGACAACCACCATGTGCTTTTATAAACTCAGTGATCTCAGCCGACCTCTCCATGTACAGACATATTGTCTGACAGATGAGTACCTGCACTCTTTAAGATCAATGCATTAACCTTTCCAGCTTCATGCTAATCAACAATTATTGATCCAGTCTTCCGTTATTATTCTTGAGAACAAAAACAAAAAGAAGTGTCTTTAACCCACCGCATATTGAGAGGAAGTGGAGACACGTCTTCCATCTATATATATATATATATATTCAATGGTCTTGATTAAAATACATTGTGTTTGTTCATAAGTGAAACTTAGATGTAGATCTGACTCATTTATACATAAATACAGATCATTTTAAAAGCCTTGATTACTTTTTCTTGCCACTGTACGTGTGCTGCCGGTTACAGTACTGTATGGGAGTGTCTAACCTCAGGTGGGAACTTCAGCAGGCCTATCAGGAGGTTCAGTCGGCCTCTGTGGGGCATACCGATGACAATGTCCGTGACTCCGCAGTGAGCTGACTGGTGGAACAGCTCGTAGAAAAAGCCCATCATGCTCTCTGCTCCCTCTCCTCCGTAACGTTTCACAGTAGCAAACTTGGTGGCCAGGAAGTGGTCTAATTCCTACAGGTGGTGCGAGGAAAAGGACAGAAGCTGATGCACAAAAAACTCTTCAATATGAAATGTGAGAATGGATTTTTTTATTCTCATCTTTGTCCTTGTACCGACCTGAGACTCCAGCATGATCTCGGCCAGCTGCCTCCTCTCCTCCGTGGAGAAACTTTTCCTCTTGAGCTCCTCGAAGCGGTCAGCGAACCACTCCCTCTCCTCCAGGGTGCTCAGCTGGCTGGTCTCCACTGACAGGTGGCCGCAGTAGGCTTCATCTAAATAGGCCTGAAGCTCCTCCAGTGAAGCCTCAGCCTTTCCAAAGTGCCTCAGACCTGCAGAGACACACACACAGTGAGCTGTGGTAACGCCAACACGTGAGGCTCTAACTGTGCATGACGAGTAAATATGGGAGAAGAATACAGAGGGCGAGCAGCACTGGAAAGTGCATCTACTCAAACACAACCAGGACACGACATACAATCAATATAACAAAGGGACGAGTACTTTTACTTTTCATACACAATATACTCAATAGGTGTACTCAATATTTATTATGTGTTTTTTTTTTACATCTTTGTGTTTATTTTGTGGTCATTTTGTGTGTTTATTCGGTCGTTTGTTGTTATTTTGAGTCAATGCGTCTTTTTGTTTTCAATTTGTTCAATTTTGTAGTCATTTAGTGTATATTTGTGGTGGCTTTGTGTCTTCTTGTGTCTTACTGGTCACTTTGTGTCATTGTGTTGTGGTTTTGTTTGTATTTGTGGTCAATTTATGTCTTCTTCTGGTAATTTTGAGTAATTTTGTGGTGGTTTTGTGTCATTTTGTGGTTCTATTGTCTTTCTGGTTGCTTTGTATCTTCTTGTGTCTTTTTGTGGTTGTTTTGTGTCTCCTTATGCTCATTATGTTTCTCTCTGAAGCTATTTAGTTGGCTTTCCAATAGGTTTACTTGGTCTGTATTTATATCACACCTTTCTAATATTGATGACCACTCAAAAGGCTTTCCAGTACAGATTTGCCAGTCACACATTGTGCATCTATGTGCAGCACCTTCTCTATCATACAACACTCATACACTACTGGCCCCTGAGCCCCTTGACCCTTTTGGCCTCTGCATGTATAAGGAAACATAACTTGTGGATATTGTCATTATCCTACTGTGAGTTGTGTGTTTTCTGCAGGTGTCCATCCACAGCTGTTATGTACCTGAGGTGTTGAGTGGTCCTGTCATGCTGCCCCTCAGCATGTTGATCTCTGGGACACTTTCAGAAACAGGCAGTAGGGGGTTGATTTTAGCAGCCTTGTGTCCATGTGCTCTGTAAGCCTCCACCAGCCGAGCAACACCATGATCTGAGCACAGAGCAAGAGGCTGTCAGTGTCAAAGTGACAACAACAACAAAACAACAACATTAACAATAACAACTCCATCTGAGTGAATGAATGACACGTTTACAAAGTAATGAGACTGTAAAGTGCTTATTAAAAAGGACATAACAAACAAGAATAAAGACACGTGTTTCAGTCAGACACACGGAAGCAGCAGCCTCCTCTTCCTCTCAGGTGATGAAGACAGTTAACTCCTCACTGACCTTGGTTGAGCGCCGCGCCGTGCAGCTCGTGCTCGGTGTGTTTGGGTCGGTAGCCGTAGACCCCTCTCTCCGTGTGGTAGTGGCGGCGCAGCAGCTGTCGGGCCGCGGCCGGAGGAAGTCTGCTCAGAGACTGTCTCAGGAGAAACACCGCCGCCATGTTTGCACCAAACTTTTCCTCCCGTGTGTCAGCAGCGGCTCCCTGCGGCTACAGGACGGCGGCCATACTGCCGGCTGACACGTGACGGGAGGACACGCAACGCGGGAATCCTATTGGCTGAATACTTTTTCTTAACTTCTCAACTTTATTGAACAACACGTTCAAAAGCAGGAGGCAAGTCAACCAAACATAGATCCATTAAATACTGTTTATAGGATGTTACAGCTTCAAAACAACAGTAAATCAAGTTTTTAAAAGTGGGTTATATATAATTGTAACAATAACAATTACCCCACCCTTGGTTAAAATTGTGCACATTTCAGTACTTATTTTAGCAGATTTTAGATTATTTTAAAATTTTCATTCAGATTTAAAATGTTTAGATTCATGAAAATCTGTGTGGTTTTCATACATTTGGCTTAATGCATATAATATATGTTTCCATTTCCATTTGAACTGTGTTCATCAGCTGAGTTTCACTGTGTCTTCCACAATCGGTCCATTCACTATATCCACATGTGATTTAGGTTCCACAGATATTATTTTTATTAGGGTGATTTTGTGTAATGTGGGACATCTAAGCTCCAGTCTGTTCATTTCCTGTTCTGACTAAATCTAGTCATTTTACTACAGGTTAGCATTGACATCATGGGGTTGAAATCACATGACTTCATGGGGTTGATGTCACATACATTTGTCATAAATTAGACAATGTTCCCAAATTATGTTTTTGATACATTCAAGCAACACAATATGCATTGAGTTGTTGAAAATGTGTTTTAGTTTGGTTTTTTTTAACATTTTTTAGCTGTGATTTAAAGGGATAGAGGGGTGGGTGAAGTGTGTGAGTCCACAAAACTCTTCTGGAGTCTCAGAAGTAAACTTTGTAGCAGCCCAATCCGATACAGTTGAAGTCAATGGTGACCTCTTCTCAGACGTAATAAAACTAGAGAAAAAAAACAACATGCCTCCATACTGCTCGTGTGGTGTTCGCAAGACCCGACATTCATATTCGACTCAAAACGGCGTCACTTAAACCACACACTTGCACACAAGCTCTCGCAAAAGGGCAGGCGCGGGGTACACGTTCGCATCGCTACGTCCGCTATCATCGCCACTTCCAGTAGGAGACTTTAAGGCCTAAAACATGGTGTCAATGAAGCCGTTTCGAGTCGAATATGAATGTCGGGGCTTGAGGACACTTGGATGACACCACACGAACAGTATGTTTTTCTTTTTTCTGTTGTTTTATTACGTCTGAACATTGGCTCCAAGCTGTTTACCCCTGAGACTCATTCAGTGTTTTGTGGACTCAAACACTTCAGCCACCCTACCATCGGCATAGTGGTGAGTAGATAATGAGTGAATTTAAATTTTTGGGTGAACTATCCATTTATTTAGATTTCTGATGCAGTGACCTAGGAAAACTTCATAATGACCTTGATTTAGTGTTTGGAGACATCCATTTATAACTTGTTTAACTGTTGGTAAGTCAGAATTGCTCAACTGGGAATTTGAACTCAGCTCTTCTGTATTCACAGTGAACGTAACTTATTAACTGTACCAGAGGAAAACACAGTTTCTGTTCCACGTCTTACACTGTAATCACACCAAATTAAATTTTTCTCCATTTTTATATTTTAAAGTGGATATTTTTGGGCCAGAAACACTTAAGCTCCTCCATTTACTTGTATTTGTTTGCAGGCCGAACAAAGGTGGATCTCACCTTCAAGGTTTCCACCGCGATGGCGAGGTCCCACCGATACACAAGCTCGAGCCTTCTTCTTTCAATCATGATGATTCAACCCATTATTATAGCATCAAATAACTAATTTTAACCAAACTAACCAGAAAAATGAATCAGTGTGAAAAAAAACGACATACATTGACATAAACCACACTTGAGAAGAATCTAATGTGTACTTTAACTCTTGTAGTTTGTTCTGTGTCCTGTCCACTAACATGGGGGAGGCCGGAGGATTTGTGACCTATACTGCAGCCAGCCACCAGGTGGAGACTGAGATGCTTTGGCTTCACTTTTGGGGTGCAGTCATGTCGTCCATCTTTAAATACATTGTGATTTTAACCTGACGATTGTTTCTAAAAATCAAACAAAGTTGATTTGTTGCCTAAATTTAATCAAACTGTGAATGAAAATAGAGCCATCAATGGTTAAAGTGATGTGAAAGTTAAAATCCATACAGCATTACAACAAATTAACAAATCAAAACATAGAATGTGTTGAAATTTGATTTTGAGATGGGGTCTCTCGTTCAAAGTCACTTCATCTAAAAGGACATCACAGAAACATACACATGGTAGAGGAGCACAGGGAATAGTCACATCCGACTGTGTCTTCTGATAACACAGCATCCTCAGCATCTTTCCTTCAGTCAGTCCTGGCTCGCTGCCTCAGCTTCACTGAGCTTCTCACTAACATGTACGAATGTTACACAACAGAGGAAACGGTGTATGTGTAATGAAAGGAGCAGAGATGCAGCTACTCCTGCCACGCCTCTGCCATCATGGTTGCATTGTTGTGTAACATGTCTCATCTTGTTTAAAGGGTGGCGTGAGGATATATTTGTGCCAACAGAAATAACCAAGGTTTCTAACTGCTCTTTACCAACAGATGGTAAAAGCTAATTCTAGAAGGTCGTAGAAATAACTATCTGAAGTGGCTGAGGCAAGTGAATGAGCTACAAATTGTAAAGATTTCACATAATTCTCTGCTCAAATTTTAAACAGCCTTCAGTTTACTTGAAAACTGAGGATTTTCTGGGATTAGTTTGGTTGGAGGTTTTATCAAGCTGGTTATTTGTTCGGCATTTTGTTAATAAATGGCATAAAATAAAAAACACCCATTACATCTACCACAGATCCATGTGATGTCTTCAAATTGCCTGTTTTGTCTAAACAAAATAATGTATTTCCACTGTACAACTTAAAATGTTATAGCTTAAGTTTACAACGTATAAAACATTTGAAGTGGGCTTTGTTACATATTAAGGTGTTTTTATGAATCCATTATTTTATATTATTTTCAATTTCTGATGCATGTAAGAAATCTATCGGTATTTTTCATGATTGAAGCCCCAGGAGTAAACACGTGCCCACCCCCGCCCAGCCCATCAGACACCAGGGACTGTAACATGAACCTGCTCCCACCCCCCCCCACCCACCCACCTGTCCCTGCTCAGAAAGCAGCAAAGAGAAGCATGACGAGAGAAATGCGTCAGTGAGACAGGACACACTAGGGAGGGGAGGGGGGGTGGTTTGTAAAATGTCTTTAACAAACACTGGACGAGCACGACGCACAAAGACACACAGTCCATATTAGGGGAAATGGTTTAATTTGGAGACAGAGGCAAAGAAACACACCACACGTGAACAAACATTGACCAAAAAAAGAACACAGTCTTTCTGCTACACACCTCTATGGGGAAAAAACAAAACAAATCTCTACACAGGTAAAAAGCAAGGCTCCAAACTAAACAGATAGTTAACTCTTCAACTAAGACAATTATCCACACAAGTTGTCGAAATCCCGATGACCATTAAACTATGTGGACAGCACAAATACTAACAGGAAACTTACCACGATTTATTGGATCCCAGCCCCCCACCACCGAAAAAACTGATCAATGAAGTGTGAGGAACACGTGGAGATCCAAGTCAAACCAAAAATCAGGCATCTTTATATTTTTAGAGACAAAAAAACAAAACAAAAATTGCTTGACGCCACCAAGAGCCCGAACTCGAGATATGGTCAAGACGAGGCCACATAGATAGGCCAGACTACTTTTTTTTCCCCAATATAGATTTTTTTATCCTTTAATTTCCAATATAAAAAGCTTCACTGGTACAAAATACATATGAACAACCAGTTGTAGAAATTGGAAAGCCTGTGTAGGTCTTTTATTTTTTATCTTTTTCAAATCCCCCCCCCAGTTTCAAAAAATTGATATTGACCAAACAGAAAAAAAGAATAACTACTGTGTGTATGATACAGATCACATCAAGATGCACCCACTTTGGCTTTCATCAAGACAAGAAAAAACATCCATTAAATTATTGGTGGAACATGAACAAAGTCTTACCGATTACCAGACAAGAAAATAACAGGAAAAAGATATTTCTCTCTCTTCTTTTGGATCAGGACAATATCTAGTGATGCAAAGCTACCACAAAGTCAAAAGAAGAAAATAAAAGTAGCACTTGAGAATATGAAAACAAAAGAAATAAGTGATTGTTAGAGCTCGAACGGGATTTGTGATGGAAGCCCCTGAAGTGAGTCAAGTTCTTGTCGGGACCACTGTGGACTGTACATTGTGCTTTTTTAAATATATATATTCATTCACAGGAACACTTTAACATACACTGAATGTCCCTAAAGACCTGCATTCGTTTTCTACACGACTTTAAATCACTATAAGATGTTAGAAATGGATCCCAAAGTCATCGTCTATGACCACCCCCCCCAAAAAGAAAATGTCTGATCGTTGAGTTTCTCAAAATACATGTGTTCACACTCGACCTTCAAATGTATAGGGAAGTTTATTGTTTTATCTACAAGTTTTTCAAACCAACTGTTCAAATTGAAGTACATCACAATACACATTAACCAGTAACTCAACACAGAGTGGGGGAGGAGTGGGAGGCGAGGGGGGAACATGAGCAGGTGACAAGAGCTTTAATGACACTGGCATAAATAGACAAGAAAAAACGGCAAACTGCAGCAATCTCTAAACCAAGGCCTAATAAGGATGTGTAGGCAGTTTCTATAGACGTATATATGGCACTTTGAATATTGTATTGCATTTGGATAGAAAAAACACTGTAAAAAGCACATGCCCATTATTCAAAAGTGAAATCAGTGGTACCGTGACATTTTTGGGATTATAATCACACACAACATTCTGCAAAAAGTGATTTAGCTCCCACAAATTGTGCTTTAACGTTCCCTTACAAAACTACACTTTCCTCAAGCACTGTTTAAAATTTGGTACCTTTCTATTACTTTTTTTGGAACATTTATGTATTTTGAGAGAAAAAAAAAATCCAAACTGAAACAAGGACAAACGTGACAATTGTGCATTGTGTCGTAAAATCCTGTGTGTCTTAGTTTCACCCACACACACACAAAAACCCCTGAGTTGACAACTCTTAAGCGCCATCAGGTACGCAGTTTTAGGGAACCCTTCCCTTAGGGGCTGAAGTGGTTGTTATTTTACCAGAATGGTGGTGCAAGAGACAAAATACCACCCCGATAAAAAAAATTGTAAACTTTGTGTTGAAAAAAATGGAATGTATTTGTAAACCAACACTTTTGTGGTCGATTTAGTGGTTTAGTGGTTAATGTGCTGTGCATACTGCGGTGTACGACTCAAACATTACACTGGAAGTCACATAAAAAGAATAATCAGCAAAAAACTAAAATAAAAGCAAGTGTGTGTGTGTGTCTAAATAAATGTGCAGAGACCCACAGGTCGCATGTTGTGTCCGGGTGATCTCTTCCTTCAGGGGCTCCCACGTTAGCAATGACAGAAAGTGTTTTTGTGTGTCGCAGTGTGCATGTGTGCGTGTTAGGAGAACCAGGAGATATTACATGAGAGAAATGTGTGAAATCAAAAACACTGAGTTTTGACACATGGGCACTTTAACAACAAAACAAAGAAAAAAAACACATGTCTGGCATCTGTGTGATTAACAGACATTGTAAATCATCTTTCAACATGAGGCATCCGAACTAAACCAAAATGAAACATCCATTAATTAAATTATTAATGAGAAATTCACAGAAAGTCAACCAGACGTACCATGGAGAATAACACTTCTTTTTAAGTTTTCTTTAAATGCAGAAAAAAGAAAATTGCCTACATACTCAAAAATGTGACTATTTAAAAAAAAAAAAAAGTACTTCCCCCCCACCCCCAAGAAGTTGAAATTACAAGTAATGCAGAGGAATCATTGACTCAGTGTTTTTAATTTTCTAGAAATGACCCTTAAATGGTCACGCTGATTTTACAACTGATTTAGTCCTCTTTATAAATGTAATACACTGAAGAACCCCCTGACACAGATGACATTACAACATAATCTACAAAAAACCCAACGTTTTGCCTGGGTCCTGTTAGTTAAACTTCTATAGATTCAATGGTATAAAATATAGGTAATCTAAGTGTGCATTTAAACCACAGATTGTCTATTTGTGAATCAGTTCTAAAAAAGTTGACTCATGTAGGTAGTCATTTCTCTAAACAGAGCAAATGTACCTGTTATTGTGCCATCGATAGTTCAAAAGAAAAAAGGTAAATACACTGGATATTTTTTTGTAAATGAAAAGAATAAATTTTTAAATAGCCTTGGTGTAAATCTTCACACTGCTCGCAAAATGTAGAGATCATCACAGAGCACTGAGAGGGGTTTTACTGGTCAGACTTTTAAAAGTGTTGGAAAGTTGTCTGAAGTTTTTTTTAAACCAACATATTGCTAATGGCACCGAATAGCACAGCTGTGTGCCAATCCCTGTATTCAACTTTCAAGTGAAGTTTACTGAGAGGTAAAACGAAAGCAACTTAAAAAAAAACAAAGAGAAAAAAAGCTAAATTAAAATAAGGAATCCCACAGGTTTGTTTTTTTTAAACATTCGCAAACACAAAAAAGTTCTCTTAAATGAATTAAACGTAGGTAAGTTTTCACATTGATTAGCTTGACCTCTCTCCCATCTATCACATTTCGATACAGAGAAAAAAACAAAAAATATTCATGCAGGAAAAACAAAAAACAAAATCAGGTTGAGCTAAGGTCAAGGGTCAGTGGGTGGCCAGGTATTGGTCAGGCGAGCTTAGAGAGACATCACAGACAATGGTGGGATGATGAGGCCAGGAGTTTGGCTTGGCTTTCAACATCATGAAGACATGCTAGGCTAATGATGAGCAAACAGGCATGGAGATTTGTTCTAAAAAAAAGGAACAAAAACACGAAAGGAAGAGAGAGAGAGAGAGGAGACAAAGAGGGGAGAAGAGAAAGTTAGGGGCACGGCACAAGAATCGTTTAGCCATGAGGCACAAAAACCAACAAAAACAATCACCACATACAGTAAAGGACAGTGCAGTAAACGACCCCACCCCTATCTCGCCCGACACACAAAAACAATACACAGATTTAAGGAAGTGACACCACCAGGGACGCATGGGCAGAGACTCCAACATGCAAACTGTATACTTGGTCCCCAAAGAAATCCATCTAGAGCCAGTCCCTTGTGAGAGACGTGGAGGATGGATGGAAGTACTATAAGAGGTTGTTAATAGAGAGATAGAGAGGTAGGCTAGCTCCGCATGGCCTAGATAATGAAACGACAGGGAGGGGAGAGAACGAGTGAGCAACAGATAGAGGGAAGGAGACAAAGACTGAAGGATTGAGAGTGAAAGAAATTTTCACGACACAAACGAGACACAAGCCAAACAAAGGGTGAAGCTCTGGGCCCGGGGTCTACGTGGCCTGGGGGCTTCAGCCCTTCAACACAACAACTGATCCTTAGTCAACCTGTCAAACTTGACCTGAAGGCAATGAAATGGCATGGAAACACATCTGATGCTCTCCACTAAAATACAGTGACACAAAATACCTCCAGCGAACACTGACTCCAGTGATAGTCATAAATAATTATACACATTAAAATATTTAATCAGACTCAAATTACATGAGAAAACCGCAGGAATGAAACAGTAAAAAGTGGAACGATCATTGCAACCATTTTTTAGTAATAGGGCAAGTCTCCCTCCTGTAGTGGGCTCCTTTCCCCCTGCCCCACTGAGTCTCTGCTGTGGTGACCTTGGCTGGAGGGTGAACTTACCCTAGCAGTGCTAGCATTAGAGCTGGGAAGGGGGTAAGGCCCCGGGGCTAGGATCAGTAGGGTTTGCTGTCGTTCTTGGAGCGCTTCAGCTGAACCTTCAGCCTCTTCATTCCAATCTGGAAACCATTCATGGCCTGGATGGCAGCCTGCGCAGACACTGGATTGTCATAGCTGACGAACCCTGAGGACATAAAGGTAAAAGACGCATTAAACTCTTCATTGTCGTGCTTTAGCATAAATATGCCCTCAACCAAACATTCTTGTAAAATTACACCAAAACATCAAACAAATGTTATGGATACAACTACGGTTTTTCCTGAATAACCACCAGAGAAAGAAAGAAAAGTAATTCTTCAACTGAGAACTGATTTCTGTTTGTGCATATTTCCAAGCATGGATCACCCAGACAGTAGCTACTTCTGAAGTAATATATATTCACATTTATATAGTCTGCAACATTGTGTAGGAAAAAAAACATTATTTCTATAAGTCTTAAAATATGTCCGAGATGTGATACTTTAATGCTGTGTGTCACACTTTGAATACACTGCTTCTTCTACGAAAAATGTGCAGGGCTGTCGCTTGGACTACATTATTACTGTCACTGCATTATTCAAAATGGAGACCTGTAAAAAAATCCAGAAATTGACCATGACAATATTCGTGACACAATGCTCCAGGCTGTATTCTCAGTCATAATATGTAGGTGTTCAGAAGGCTAAAAACTTACCAAAGCACTTGCTCAGATTGGTCTGTTTGTCGATGAAGACTTTGGCAGAGACCACGTTTCCAAAAGGCATGAACATCTGCAGAAGATCCTGGTCCCCAAACTCCTGGGGCAGGTGGTAGATGAACAGGTTGGCGCCCTCTGGCCCTACTCCATTTGGTAAGAAAACCAAACACTCAAGTTAGATTACATTTTAAAAAAGGCACATGCACCAGTTTTTTTTTATCAATGCAAAAGTCAAATTATGTAGAACACATCTGAAAAAGATATGTTCACGCAGCCAATGTTAATATGTGAAGCCAGAGTGTGTTGGTACGTGCTGAGGATCTGCTCACCTTCCTTCTGGTTGCCAGCGATACTCTGCTGCAGGAGGGACTGGCTGTAGAGGGAGGGCAGAGCGGAGGCTGTGTACTGCTGCATCCCTGAGTAGGCCTGGGTCAGAGCGTCCATGGAGCTGGCTGCTGACCCGTTAGCCATGGAGGCTCCCAGGCCGCCGTTCATGGCCGCCATACCTGTGAAACGCAATCAAATTAATGTGTTGTATAAACAATCACAACTCAAATGTTTGGTGCAAGTTGTAAAATATCTAACATGTACTTAAGCTGCATTAAATGATTTTGACCACAAGGGGGCAGAAAGACAAACTCAGAAATATAACCTTCAAGTTGTTATGACTTAAGAAGGGGACACAGGACAGTATAATTTATGTGTCATTCGGCACATAAACTCAGTGTGTGATATGTAAAGATTGATCTGATACTATAGAAATCACTTGTGTGTTGTGAATATGTGTGAAAATACTTGTAAATCAACAAAAGAGGAAGACAGGCAACCAAGACTTGACAAGAGAAACACAGGATTCACCAAAACTGTTTTTCTCTGTCTTTGTAGTACTGACTGCGCTGCCGTATTTTAGTAGAAAAAACAACAACTGGTGTTCTCGCAGAATCTGTGTGGTCATCTAACACCAGACCACCAGTTGTTAGTGACCTGTCGTTCATGTTTTGTCAGATGTATTTACTCAGTCCAAAGGTCAATGCTCCTTTAGTGTTTATTACCTAGATTCTGGTTTGTCTTTATGACCCTGTTCAGACCTGGTATCAACATCTGCCCTGCGTGATCAGATCACAAGTGATTAGCGCCAAGTTCAGATCTGAGCGCACCCAAATGCATCCTGAGATCTGATCATTCACGCCACAATGGGAGGTGGACTGGGACTCATTTGTCCATATTCTTTTCACACATTTCCCATATAGAGCTGGGAAATGGGATCTGATCACAAGTGGTCACAGAGGACACATTTTATGACGGGTGTGAACAGATGAACTTAGAAGTGTCCACTTGTAATCAGATCTCTCAGGACGGAAGTTAATGCCAGGTCTGAACAGGGACTAAGTGTGGTTTGTCCAGTCTGTGTCGGGATTAGCTAGTTTGTCAGGTTTGTCCCAAACTCAACATGTCAGCAGCCTTGCTAAAAAGGCATTTCCCTCAAGCTGCTTTCAGACATGCACTGGACTCTGCAGCTCCTCCGTATTTTCTCCGGAGGTGGTGAACACAAATGTCTGAGTGAGACGCTCTGCAGTTTCTATGGATTTTTATCCGCCTGGCCTCCTAGTATAATGTCTGTAGAAATCCAGGAGAAGTCGGTGTGTGAACACAGCAGGGTATCCCCCACTGGATTCAACACGGGCGAGTGGGGGGATTGATGATGCCTCTAAAATGCGACAGACTCCAAAAAATATCTCCTGGTGCAAAAGCGGCATCATGTTAGGGTGCTGTTAACAAAATCATGATATACATGCAGCAGAGTTAATACGTCACTTCCTGCCTCTGTCTGCTGCACCCGGCTGCTCCACCTCTCGTCTGTGCAGAAAACCTCCCATGTTGTGCATGTGTGAAAGGCAAACTATGGGTAAAGTCTGTAGCTAATTCCGAAAAGAGCTTCATTTATTTACCAAGAAGGTTATGCTCAATCAAGCACCTTCAATCCGATGACACTGCATTGTGGCAAATATTGAGCTAGGTTAACTTTTTGCCATATAGCCTTAGGTTGAATAGAAAATGCTACAGTTTTAAAAATGTTTTATCATCCATCTGAATATGCCCTTGGCAAACAACTTGCTGCTTGTACATCCAGCAGTGACATAAATCATTTAATGCAGCTTTCAGGTTAGCAAAAGTGTACAGGTGACATTTTGTAGATTTTATCTGTTTAGTATAAAGCAGATTCTCACCACTGACGCCACCGGTGAGAGCGTTAAGGCTATTGAGGCCCATAGAGGTCCCAGTGAGACCCTGCAGGGTGCCCAGCGATGCCAAGGTGCTCATAGCAGCACCAGCGCTGGAGGCTGATGAACAAACTGTTGAGAGACAATTAAAAAAGAGGAAATATGGGTTACTACAAGCGTGACGAGCTCCTGTTCAAAACACGCCATAACACTTTAAACCCCTGGCATCTTTGCCACAAGTTGTTATAGTTAAGAGAGGATGAAACAGCAGTGAAGGGGCAGTTAAAAATCTGTCTCTTAATGAGTGGTCATTAGCACAACAGCAATATGCTAAACTCAGACAGATGGAGCAAATGTATATACACTGGCTCCAGATTAAAAAGGAAATGGGGCCTCTCATAAAGCTTTATATGAGGGTGATTAACTCCCATAAAATCAATGAGGAATGGCTGATGACCGCTGCGGATGAGGGAGGTTTGAAGAGCAGTTGGTAGGTACCATTACAGCAGCAGGAGCACTGACTTGAGGACATTTATATATCAATGGGTGAGGAATATCTATTTAAATATTATGTGACGATAAACCAAGAAAACGGACAGGTTAATTTATCAATTACAAATAAATAAGGTCAAAAGCTGTGGATGCAGAACACATTCATAAACAAATAATCTCACTCAACTGAAATAACAAATGATCATCAACGCTGCCACAGAGTTCAACCCTGAATGTACAGCACATGCACATACTATAAATTCAGCTCTAGTTGGTGATGAATTACCTTGACCGCCCAGAGCTCCCAGGGCTCCAGCGCTTGCAGACAGGGCGTTGGAATTCGGGCTGCCAGAGCTCTGAGCTGCAGCCGCTGCAGCAGCTAATGTGGCCAAGTTCTGCAGCTGAAGGGGATTCACACCTGCTGAGAGGACGAACCAACAGGTGATTATCAAAGACTTACACATTTACAGTATGCTCATGTTCCTGCACACAAACACCTTTGCAAACAGACTTGGAGGGAACCAGCTACTCCAGAATATATCGCTACAGTTTAAGATTGGATATACTTTTAGGGCCACATCAAGTAAAATCACAGAAAACAGGTAAGGAAACATTAGCCTGAGCTAAGGCTGGCTGTAGTGTGCAGTACCTTTTTGTATTCCAAGAAATTTAAAACATTTTTGGTACTAATATTTTTAGTCAGTATTTAATTTTTACATCATGGGTCTCTGTCATTTGACTTGCATTACATTTGGATTAATAAACAAACAAAGCTAAAAAGCAAAACATAAAGTATAAACTTGGAAATAAGAAGGTGTAGGGAACATGTTGGAAAAAAGGCATTTATTTATTTCATTTGGAAGACTAATGTAGGGAAATGTAGTCCATTATTTACATCCGAACAGCATTTTGTATCAATTTTACCCGATATGACTGAAAACTGAATTTCTCCATTACTTAAATCTCCCTTATAATAAGAAAGGGATCTTGCTAGTTTCCTTACTCAAGGCCCAAAATTTTAAGCCAGCCTAATTTTGTTATGTAATGTTACATTTCTAAAGCAACATGGTGCTCTAAGATATTTTGATACTTAATTTCATGGTGAAGTGCAGGCTGTTTGTCTTTAGAAAGACCTGCACCTAGCAGCACTGATTCTTTATGTGCCACTGATCTGAGACAGTAATGTGATTTATGGTACTAAAAGTCACATGGTTGGTGACATGAAAAGTCTGCTTGTGACACGAGCGAACAGATTAAGAACAAAGTCTGAAAAAATTAACTCACCTCCTAGTCTCTGCATACCATTGAAGCTGCTTTGATTACTGGTAGATGTGGCCTGCTGGAGCAACTGTTGATAAAGAAAGAAAGAAAGAAAGAAAGATCAATAATCAGACAGGCAATGCACAATTAGGTCTTGTTACCAAATTAACTAGTTTATCATTTAATTTCAGAACAGACAATTTTGTGTTGCCATTACAGCATACTGCACATTTGTGGCAGGAAGAAGATAAAAAAATCCTAATGTTGACTTTTATCTAGTCTTCTGATAACATATGTAATGATCTGACTGACAAACTGATATATATTGGTGATAATTACTTTAAGGCTCGCCAACAATTTAGGGGAAGATTGGTTTTTAACTCCCATGTTTTGACACTGAGAAATAAAAAAACCCACTGACTGTAAACAAACAGTTCAACTGTTTATGTTGTAAACACACTCAAGTCACATGTTTACAGGCTCCAATACAGAGAAGCCACATGTGAATCACATGCCTGGCTTCTTCAGGCAGAACCCAAACTGAGACAATTCATCTATTCAGGTCTGAAAACTAGGAGGTATTTTGAATTATTTTGTAGCTTGTTTGTGCTTTTTATGTACTAGTTATTAAATAAGTTAATAGTTTGGATACTTACTAAGTTTACAGTATTACAGCCTACAAGGTTGTATCTGTTAAACAAACTGGCTTCTGCATTCCCATCCAGTGCAGTCTGTTATTCAAACAACATTAAACAAGAACAGGGTCACATAATAATGATATGATTAAATACACATCGCTGAGAAGAATCCTGCTTTTGTCAAGCTTTTTATTTCGTTAGGTTTTGGTTGAGATCTGTTCATACATGAATCTTAACACCTCAAAATTCCATCTGACTCCATCTACACAAATTTATTAAAAAGTCCAAGCACCGCAATTATTACTCACTGCCTTATGTGTACGTATTGGTTTAAATGTCCAGTGGTAGCTGTAGTTTTTTACTACCTTGGTGTTTTGGGAGTCCCATGAAAATTCATTATATGTCCAATCTAAGAACACATATTGAAGAAACTAAACTTGTACCATAATACATGAATAATGTGAAGCTCAGCCGGGTTGCAAATTTGAGTAACACTTACAGCCAGGTACTGTGGTGTGAGGGTCCCCAGGCCAGCCAGGTTTCCCCAGGTGGAGGCATTGTTGAGCTGCTGAATCTGCTGTACTAGCTGCTGTTGCAGGCGCCTCTGCTCCTTATCTCTCTGTGTGTCGGCAAACTTCGCTACCAAAGGTGAGGAACAGCCCTGGAGCAGTGAAAACATAGGGAGTCAGACCGGTTCAGAAACACACAGAAGAATTCATCAGTTAATTTACCAATGCAAAGACGCAGTCATTGCAAGGGATGTTTAAAAAGGAGGGTATCGTCTATGCCTCAAGACAATCTTCATATCAAAACTAACACACAGGACATCTGCCATGCATAGCTGAGCCAGGCCACATTCCAATACGGGGCACAGGACAATGCTGCAGTCAGTGAATCTTTTTAGCACTTTTAGCTGAACAGAGTCCACAGACAAGCAGACAACAGATGGAGACAACATATAAAAAATACACATTTAAAACAAAGATATGTCAGCAGACACTAACAAGAAAAATGCATTACAATACACACAATCTCGCAAACAGACAGTCACATACGGTAGAGACAGACGTATGGACACGAGGCATGCGGTGCAAAAGTATTTTGATACTTGAGAGCCAAACAGGGACCAGGCTGGACAGGGAAAATGGCTTCTGCACCAGCAGCACCTCCCATGGCAGCTGAAAACTGGGTAAGTTATGATATGGGAGGAATAGGCGGTACCACCACTAGGGCCTGCATTTTATATGAGAGGAGGAGTGTTATGTTTTTGGTTGGGCTCCTAATTAGATGTGGCCTGATGCTTCACTGGGGAGCCTCTGACCTGCTAGCTGTCAAATTACTGCTGCTCCACTTCCAAAAGTCTCCACCGGCTTCACCAGGACATGGACCCAGTTTTTGAAGAAATCTAATCGGGTGGCTGCTCCAGTCTAAAGTAATTCTTTGTTAACCTATATTTGATGGTGTGGGCTATTTTCCCTGTGGCCCAAAATATAGACTGATTATGGCATACGGATGGCTAGGCTCTCAACAATTATCAGAATCAATAAATGAGATCCATTTAGTCCAGCCCAAAATTAGAGATGACGGCAATTCTTGTCATATCCTGTCGTGTCCTGTAAACACTTTGTGCAAGGCAATGCTTCAGGTTTTATTTGATTATTTTGCAGATGAAAATGTAATTTTATAATTAACAAGAGTGGTTTTGGAAATATCTTGTGCTCTGTGATGAATGGCAACCATCTGCTTGGACAGGTTCTTCATCTTTCAAACACAAGGGGGCAGCAGAATGTAAAGGGGGTGAGAAATAGGTGCTAAGGGGTACAGTACCTCCATAGTCTGAGAGTGATGCATGGTTTTGATTGCATTCTGTGCCATTGCCCTGGTAGCAAATGTGACAAACGCACAGCCTGTAGGGGGGGAACAATAGGAAGGGGGGGAGGAGGGAGGGAGGGAGGGACAAGAAGAAACAAAACAAGACAAAAGGTTTGGACAACTCGTTATGAACCCCAAAAAAACACATTACAGTACAGAGAATGGCAACTCCCAAGCACACAGAATCACCCTCACTGGTTAGCACACAGAGAAGGTACACAACAAGGAGAACAGTAACACGTGTCACATGAGCACAGTGATCGACGGATTAAATAGCCACCCAGAGAGGCTCGACTATGTGGCGTCATGGTGAAACAGTGACTATATACACATAAAATGCACACATAAATAAACATTGAAAGGTTTTTGAAATGTGCAAGATCTGCATTCATATATGGTCCTTTTCAAATTGTGGTTAAGCTGCGTAAATTTACCAGAAAAAAAAAGCCTAAATTCATGGCTCCTTGTCTCTATGAGGTTTTATCGTATACACATGGACACGCGAGCCCGAAGCCGCCCGCTATCTAAGCTTTTCTGCAGCAGAGAATTATGTAGGAGATGCGACGACAGGCTAATTCCAGCCTTTGTGGAGTGTGATGAAGGAGGCGGTAAAGGAGGAGCTGAGCCGAGCCGCCTGCCAGCTGAGCCCACGAACACCAGCAGCCAGCGGTTGCCAAGGCAACGGGCCATTGTGCCGGACCGCGAGTGCAGCGGCCCTTCACTGTGAGATGTGGAGGCTGAGTGTCACAGTGAGGGGAGGGAAGACTGTGGGGATGGAATGGGTGCTAGTGGAGGTGAATAGCACTTGATTTGGGGGCGGAGGGGGTTGAAATGAAGAAGCGGGGTGGGGCCTGTATAAATACTTGATGAGAATTTGTTCTTGGCTACACTGAAGGTGGCGGCTGCAAAGCCAAGAACACAGTGCCTACACCTACCTCTGCTCTGACCATCTGGTCCCCGGAGAATTCGGCACTCTTCAATCTGGCCGAAAGACGAGAACATCATTCTGATCTCATTCTCGCCGTATTTCTTTGAAACCATTCCGATGAAGAGTTTTCTGTCTTCTACCGCTGCAGAGGGATAAAAAAAAATTCAGTTATAGCCAGACGATTATGGAGCTATGAAAGCAGCAGTTACGTCAAGCGCAAAATCTTGCACCTCTCTCAATGTTCAAGCTCACTCCTCGTCGTGCTGACACATTTTCTGCCTCTCACCAAAGGTGCAAGGATCTTGAGCAAATCTCTGCAACTTGCAGCTTTGTTTTCCCTGTGTCCACTTCTCTAGACTGATGACTATATCATCCATTTGTGCTGTCCTCCAGATCCTCTGTGCCTGGTCTATCCCTCAACCCTTAGTGCCTTTTAAAATCCTTAAATCCTCCTAACCCTTTACACCATATGGGAATTGTGTATTGCAGCACATTCCCAGAACTAAGTCCTTTTCAGGTCTTAATTTTGGCATTTAATAGACACAATCCAGCCCCTGCCTTTTTAAAAACTCACACCACTATTTTCTTGGCTAAACTTTTGCCTCAACATTAAGAATCCTTCAGCTGGTGTCACCATGCTTTTCAGATGAATCCACTCACCACTTGTTTTCTCACTGTCTGCAGGTTTCATCTGGATAGGATGATGCATCTGAGAAAAAAAAAAAAAAGGGGGTAGAGGAATAGTTATCAAATCTGTTACCGTTCTACACCATGTACGCAGGGCCTTGTTATTTTTCATCACTAAAATATCATACCTTCACACTAGCCCCCCCCATCTTCAAGCATTTCTCTCTGCTTCTTATTTTGTTCTCACTCCAAGACCATCATCCCTCACCACTGCAAGTATCTGGCTTGATGGCAGGGATCAAATTCTCTAGTATCTAATTTCACTTCTCGCTGTAGTGCAGAACTGTGAATGATCTTATCGATTCTTCCGGTCAACATCCCTCATCATCTTTAGAATGGTTCGAAGAGATGGTTGACAAGAAAGCTATTCCTGTATTGGTTTCTAATGAACAGGGAGTTTTTTTCAGATTTTGATGCAATACTTTTGTCATGACCCCCTACAAATCATCATATTACACACATGTACACACTGAGCTGTGAAAATTCTAATTCAAGTCAGCTTAACATCTCTGAGCACATTGCCGCTTCTAAAGCCGTGTTCATTATGTGAAAAAAAAAAAGAATGCTTAAAAGATGTGTCACTGCAAGACGTTCGATAAAAACTTTTGTCCAAGGCAATTCACACAACTTCAAGCAAATATATTTTTAGCACATTTACCTTCCATGTGAAAGAAGAAATAAATCTGGCTGCGAGATGCCTGAGCAGGTTGTACTTATGAGAAGTGGTGGGTTTGTTTTTGACAAGCACTAAAGAGAAGCAGACAGATGGTCTGCTCGGTATGGGTACTGGCTAGCGTCACAGACGAAGGCGAGCGAGGCACAGAAGGGAGAGAAAAAAGGGAAAGGGAAACAAGCTTTTCCACTGTCGTGCGAACCAAACTCGGTCACCTGCAGTCGATGCAAGTAATGGAATGAGCGGGAATTGGGGTTCGAGAGCTGAGCTGTTTGACCACACTTTATTTGAAACGTCTGACTGATTGATAGTCCTTCGGTGAAGACCGCTGGGCCTGTATACTCAGCCCACTACACTCATTTATCAACCTGGTTCAATATTTACCTGTGACCTCACTGACTGTGGCTCCTTTTCCAATAGACTGAGCTATTGATTTAATCGATGCCACCAGTTGTTTGGTATAGATTGAACTGATTGCAAGGAAAGTAATTTAGAGTGGTGTATAGGCATTGCTAATTTGTTGAGGTTTAACAAGCAACTGCACTTATTCCAGTTGACTGGGCTTTAATCTAACCAGATAAATCAGGTGAGGAATTAAGAGATCATGCTCACTCACGCCAGATTCCATTGGTAAAAAAGGTTTTAACTCTCCTCTTTACCTCTGAATTTAGGAAACAAGTGTAGAAGTGCATCAGTGATTCATGCAGACAAGCATTCATAATTTGCTCTACTTTGTGGCAATTGGGTCATTTGCCTGAATAACCCACTGCCCGGTCAGGCACCCTTTTCCTGATACCTGTGTATGGGTGTGATGTTAGTGCATAGTGGGAGCTGAGATATTTCACAGGCCATACTGGCGTTTGGTGAGCTGAGAGCTCATTATCGGCCGGCACACCGCTCACAGTCTGCACCGGAGATGTAGAGGGGCTCAAGCTGCTAAAAGCAGCCCATACTGTGCTTACTCACCCCACTTAAGGTCTTTATGTTGTGCATTGCATTCTGGGCCTCCAGTGCAGCCTTTCTTGTATAAAAAGTTACAAAACAGCATCCTGCGGAGAAAAAGCACAGTTACAAACAATAGGTGAGGGGAAGGAGGCAAACAGCATTAAAACACAACCCATACAGGCAGTAAATGTAATATGACAACTACTTCAGAGCAGGTAAGAAGCTAAATGGATGAAAGTATTCTCTCTGCATATATCACGTTAGAAACGTGACTGGATATTCTTAATGCCGACAGTTTGATCGCTCGTGTAGTAGCTTGCAGTGAGGACACTGGAGTAATGAGATTGTTTTTCTGTCACTTGGCCATAGAGAGGACAACAAGGTTGGATTGCTGTCAGGACATACTGTTGCACAGTCCGCAGGTCAACACAGCTTGGGCAAGTCAGGGCACAGTACCAACACAATAGGGAGAGACGTGCCGCATTGCATAAAGCTCCAATCACACTCGACATACATATCAGAGCCCTAAAAACAGCACAAAGAAACATGAGGGAGCAGAAGCAAGAGCAAGGAAGAGGAATAAGAGGAAGAAAGAGATAGTGGGGGAGGGGTTTTTTTTTTTAAAGCGGGGGAGGGAAAAAAAGCCTCTCATCCTTCCGTCCCAGTAGACTGCCAGTGGCGTTCCAGCCTGTCAGTTTCACTGGGCTGGGGAAGTGGAGCACTGCAGCGTCTTTGACCTACATAGTGTGTATTATGCTGTTACTGGAGCTCCCAGGCTGCAGGGAGGGCTGAACTCTAATATGCATCGAGCTGCTCTCTTCTCTCTCTCAACCAGCTGAGTTTCTCTCTCTCTCTGCTGCCGCTTAGCCCTGCCTCCGATTTACCGGAGCTAAATAAACCATCCGGAGAGGCGTGATAGTTATCAGATGATTTTTTTCATGACCTGCAGTAGATGCGACCTAAAAACAGCCAACCAAAACGGAAGTGGGATTACAGCAATTTCAAAGAGCAAAGCTAACAAAAGCAAGATTGATGACATAAAAAGCAGGTGAAGGTTGTATTATCTGCCATGCAAATAAACATAAGCCTGATAGCATTGGGTTGTTGTGCTTTGATAAACCTGCCATCACTTCTCCCAGCAGGAGTTTGGCTAGAAGGGAAAGGTAGACGGGAGTGAAACTCATGGGTGTGGGAGTGCCACTGAAACTAATTCACCTCACACAGGCTGGAAGAGCCAAAGACCACTGTGATCAGGCCAGATTATCTATTAGAATACATTAACATGCATTAACATGTCAATAGGCCATCACAGCTGACACTCCACACAGATCAGGGGAGGGCTCTTCTTTAAAAAGGAGGCTTTGAACTCCTTAGCCTCCCAATGAACTACTCAGTGTTGGCTGTATATTTATATACACACTGCATATAAAGCACCCGGGAGATTTTCTTGTATACCTTTGAACACATTCAGGATTGTTTGATGTCAGATGTTTACATTTTTGGATAAAAAAAAAGCCTGATAATGTGGATCTAAGTGCTGTCTTAATGCAGGTGTGGTAAAAGAACTCAGGGTGTGTTGCTGTCCGGGCTCTGACAAATGAAAGGCTGTTTTAGTCAAATAGCCATGGTGAAGTGGAAAACCAAAGGTACTACATTGAGATTTAAACCAGGAACCACAAGTTCCATCTTTGCATACATCTATGTAAAGTGCTGCTGTTCAACCAATGTTTGCAGGCATGAGAGATAAGTGATTAAAAAGGGACTATAAAAGCAAGAAAGGCTCATGACTCAGAAGTAGTGCTGTGGTTGGTCTGTCTGTTGCAGGTGACACACATACAAAACTGGGAAAAAACCTAGGATATGGCTGCATGGAGCATGGGTGAGATAAATTTGAGATTCAACTGTTTGTACCTTTTCTAATATATATATTAAGTTGGCATCTTGGTCACAGCTCAGTTATAAAATCCTACCGCAGCGCTTAGTGTCTCTCCTGCTGGGCTGCTGACATCGCTGTCAGCTGGTATTAATTCGGCGTATCACCGATAGTTCGTGCTATAGCTGTACACATTCCCCTGACGGGAATGGGCACGCAGTTCTCTGCAGGCACGAAGAACTGGGCAAACAACTGACACCGGAGTTGAAAGTGTCGGATTGGCTAACAGCAACGGTTGACGACACAATCGTAAGAGTTCGAAACGAATCAACCTAAAAGTTCTACGGCTAATGTGAATAGTCCAACACTCAGCACACTGACGAATGATGCAACTTTGTCACGAACTCAGTCAGTCACGGACATTGATGTTTTTGGGCTGGCCCCACAGTCTGACCTAAAATAAGGATAAACTATTCGGTGTGTAAAATCATTGATTCACCTGGTTATTAAACCAATTTTAGACTTAAAGGCCGATAAGGGCTAAATAGAGCCAATGGTTTTGGACAAACCTTAAAAAGTAATAGCAATGGCTGGCTTGACACCTTCAATGGTGGTCAGATATGGTGGTATTTCAGGGTCATGAAATGGTTGTTCATCATCAAACATGGTCCCACCACATGAAAGCCAAAGAGGGGATTAGTGCCTTTAGTCATAGTGAATCATCCAACCATCAGGGGAATTGAAATTTGGGTGATGTTGTAAACCCAGGACAGTTACATCAGGGAACCAGTTTACTTTATTCACCTGCAGTTAGCTACGGGAGACTGAGCACTTCCAGTGGCACTTTGCAGCACTCTGCAGACAGCAGGCTTCCACTTCAGTCTCCTCTAATTGTAACCTAAACTGAATTGCTCAACTCGAGCACCATTTCTAAGGTGAGCCCATCGATGGACGGCTTAATGGAAAATTGCAGCTGAGTAACACTTCCTTCATACTACGCTGCTTTTAAAGCCGAATGGCAACGTCTTCTATAAAGCAGGGTTATGAAAAAAGGTGTTATTTATTTAACCCTGAAACAAAAAGACTATTGAATGATCTCATCTGTGAGCACAAATCTAGCTGGGTTGCGTGTGCAGACGAGTAATGCTGTACATTGCCTAAGGGGAATTTGCTGAAATGTGATGGTAGACGATGTGGCAATAAGAGGGTTTTGTGTATCGTGCTTGCCCACTTAAAGCAATGCAAGTAGCCCTAAGTTTATCTGTAGTTCTGGACACTTTGGCAGGTAACAAACCAATAATTAGATTTTCCTTATTTATTATTGCTGTGACTCAATACATCTTATATCCAGCCAACTAATCAATTAGATATTCAAAAAATGAATTATAGGAGAAACATTTTTGCTGACTATACCTTTGCTTTGAGGGGGATTCTGTGTACGATCGCGGAGGATGTTGATCTGATGCACAGCTCCATAGGGCTCAAAAAGCTCTTTAAGTTCCGTTTCTGACCAGGAGCGTGGAATCTGTCCCACAAACATCTTGATGGAGTCAGGGTCTGGCTGGTCCAAATGCTCCAGCGACCCATTCATCTTGCTGCCGTTGCTAAGAGAAACAAGCAAAAAGGCATTTGTAGTTAATATACACAAATAAATAAATAAATATAGTCTCTAGAAAATTCATTTCTTCGGGATCAATCAGTGGTGTTGTATCAAGTCCACTCAAAACTGACAAATTATCAATAAGGACCACAGGGAGACCCAACACTTCAATAACAAAGACTAATGTGACAGAGAACCTCCCGCCGTGTTGTGCATGTGTGAAAGGCAGACTACAGGTAACAAGGTGGCCAATTCTCCAGATTTTACCCTGAGGCTTAGGAGATATCACAAACACACAAAACCGGTTCTACTATAGCTCGGTCTTTTCGTTTCATCAGTTTAGTTTACAAAATAAATGGATAGATTTGTTGTTACAACAATCATGTTGTTTCTCTTAAAAATGTAAACATTGGAATTAGCCAATTATGGTTTTAGAACCATTCTTTCAAAAGTTAATCACAAACCAATTTTTATACTGTTTTAGCTAATTTGCTGAACGAATAGGGCATGAATCTTTCAATGGCAGTGTGTGAAACCAATAACCAAAACATACTGAGTCATTCTATAGTGATTTATTGTATGGGTTAGACTGTCTTTAATGAAAAACACCAAGCTATGATAGTTCCGTTACATGTCATTGTGCCCATATTATGGCTACTTAAAAGGTCCATAATTTTAAATTGGGGGTGGATTAGAATATGTTCCCATTGCTGTAATGTTCAATACAAGCGTTATTTGTTCCATACAGTTCCTCTTTTCACCCTCTGTCTCTCCATTTCATTTTTTGTGTGACCTCACAAAAAGCCTAGTTCCTTACAGAGACTTCCTGATAACCTGTAAACTCATGTGTAGGCACGTTAACAATGGCAACATACCATACCAGTTCAAGCTGAAGCAGCCAGTACGCTAGTTGCATGATACTAGATATTGAAGGTGATTTACGGCAAAAAGCCAGGAATGCATACAAGGCATGTGAGGCACTTCGGGAGCAGTATATTCTGTGCGAGAAGGACTCGCATTGCAACTTTTACGAGCACAAAAAAGGGGAAACCCAAAAATCATTATGAGCGCTTTTCAATGGTTTCTAAATCCTTAGCAGTGTGACTGTTTAATGTTTAAACCCAAGTAGATGCTGAAACAATATATTGTTCACGGAAATGGATGGTGTAAACCACTCTGAATTGCATAGTCAACAACATATCGAGCAACAATCTGGGTGATGGTGGGTAGTACAGCAATGATGATGTTTAAAATACTAAATGGTGCCATTTAACATTGAGGGAAGCCTTTGAGACAGACAATCAATACCAGTTTACCTAGGACTAAAGGATCTTTATCTAACACAAAATCAAGCATATAAATATTTCCTGACAGTGGTAAAGATGCTGGAAACAGTGAGGCCACATCAGCAGCCATCGACAGATATTGATGCATGTAAATTATGTTAAGGATAAAGTATCACTCCATTACTCAGTGAAGTACCACAGAGGATCAAGAAGGACCACTGTTCACAAGTATAAGACAGAAAGTGGCGACTATAGTACACAGTCCAGTGACAAAAAGATAACACTAAAGATACATTAAGGTAGAGACAATTTAACACACAGACCTTTGGACACGAGCCATCCATCTCTTACAAATTGATCCCAGTCGTTCCGCAGAAACACCGAACTCCTTGAGGGACTTAAATGACATGCTAACAAATCACACTTCGGTTCCTTTTTTTTTTGTTTTAATCCAACTCCTTTCCTCAGCTTTTTCTTCCTGGAGGCCGTCGATACATTCAAATAATGATATAAACTGAAAAATCCCTCCACTGAAACAAAAGCCTCTCCACCAAAAAAGGGGTGAGTGCCCCCTCCTCCCACAAGCTTCGACAGCTACACAAAAAAGGCACAGCAGAGCTCTAAACCTCCAAGAATCGCTGGTTAGCAGAAACCGATTTTGCGGTACATCTTCTCTTCAGGCGCTTTGGCGATGGTACAGAGAGTAACCTACAGCTTCTTCAGCACAGCAGGGGAACAATCACATATTGTTCCCCCATGCTGGAGAACACTATTCACCGTTCCTCTACAACACAATGGGCCGAGTCAGAGAGATGCTTCGGAACAGATAGAAGCCTACATCTGCTAAGGCCACAGTACTGAGTGAGACCATTTATCCCGTTTTGCCAGTGACACTCCCGACGCCATTTTGCTGAGTGCCCTTTGATGAGTGCTCACAGTAAAAATGGCAAATCTCACTTGAAAAACTGGATTCATTCAAAAACACGAAGGCTCAAAATAAACCCACTTTTACATTAATTAACGTGCCCCAGCCCCCCTGTCCCTTTAGTTAAAAACAAATTTAAATGTAACTAGAATGGTGCTCAGAGCGCATAACTCCACAAAGAACCAACATTCCTCTTGTGAAAACACATTTAAATTCACTAGACCTGGATTTTTATTTAGAGCTGCAGAAAATTACTGATTTATAAAAGTCCTCAAACATGCCTGATTTCATGAATTATTCTTCATGTTATGCCCCACTCCTCCGCAAGGAGTAGTTTCTGTGTAATACTGCTAACAAACGCACACAAAACCTCCTCGGTGAAGGTAATAATAAATTCTTGGGCCTACCTATTTAACCCCCACAAATGAAAAAATTACCTCAGTCAAAAATTTACATTATGCAATGAACTTCAATTAAAAAATCATTTATTGAAATTGCTTGCCTAAAATGCTAACAAGGTGGACAGACAGCACTGTCACTCTAGGCTGTATTGAGTTGAACCTCAAAAGAGAAAAGTGACTGGATGGTTAAAAGTAAAAAAGACACTTAGGCTTGACAAGTAAAAGGTGCGAATGCTGCTGCTCTTGAATTAAAACAAGTGGTTCAACATTTCTGGAATTTTAAACAAAATAGTAATGGCGAGCCCAACTCTGAAGGTTATGAAATCCATTTATCTTAAAGCTCAGAAAAATATGGAGCCTGCACAAGAAATGTTATGAAACCAAGTAAGTGATTCTTTTACCTAAAATTACCTATGACTAGTTCTGCTAACTTAGGTAGCAGGAAGATGACAGTGACAGACAAGAAGTAATATCTATCCGTGGAGCTATGGAACTGTTTAGGAAGTATATTATTATGTCAATAGAGAATTATGCAAGTATAAAAAGGTGTTTGAAACACTTGATAGTTTTGTTGAAAACACAGTGGGTTCAGTGAGATGTTTGTGTGGGTCGCTTTTTCATTTTTCCCGCTAAAGATTTAGGCTCCACAAATTAATCTTTACTCGCCTCAGACATTGTACATGTTTGCACATAATAGATTGTACCAACTCCAAAATCCTACAACTGATTGTCAATAAAGCGCTGTTCCGCTCCCTACAGCAGCCGGCAGGGTGCTCACAGACAATATTGATGAAGTCCTCTTTCTGAGCTTCCACAAACAGCCCTGCGAGGTGGCAGCTCATCATGCTCAAAGACACCCCGCAGCAGCTGACGACTTCTTTAGAGCCACGACAGTTGCATGCTTACTGTTGCACCATCCATTAAAAACTGGTGATTTATTTGGACCATGTGTCTGTCCTGTTGAGCTCTGACCGCGCAAGCATGTCAGCGACACCTTTGCTGTGCCCATAATAGAAAGCCAGCTAATTTGTCTCCTAATGTACATGGATTTTGAAAGCTCAGCATCGTATGCTTGGACGATACTCAACCTTAAACCTCCAGGCGTCACACCAACAACACGTCACATGATTTTGTTATGTCACCACTGCTGATGGCAAACAATTTCTTGATTCTCTACACTGTTTGTGGGCAGTTGCCTTTTTAATGTACGATGGCACATGAAATGTGAACTAAACTATCACATGTTGCTTTAGTTAAAATATTGATCAAACAAGCCTTTTTTGGGGGTAATGTTGACACATTGCTGAGTCGCTTCCTGTTTTGAGTTAGAGTGAAACTTGCTTCTTTGCTTTGAACTGTTTCTGCAACAGCACACTGCTGTAATGCTTTATTGAGGATAAAAAAATGTCAAAGATCGCACGGACACGTAATGCTTCTGGGAAATAAATCTGTCAAATGAAACAGCTGTTTGCTAGTAGTACTCTCAAAAAATAAACGAGATGTTTCTTTTTTCAGGAAACCAATGGCCTTATAATCTGATTCACCAAGACACAGAATGACTCTAATGCCTTGGTAATATCTTTGACATCTGTCACGCACGATGTAAAGGCTTTCTCTTCTAACTCCATGTATTTTCTTCACAGCACAAACAGTATTTGTTAAGTTAAATAAGGTTTCACAAGCTAGGAATAAACAAAACCTCATGAAAGACCTGACGTTGTGACTTGAAAACTGGCCACAGAAAAAAGGACCGATTTTCTGTAGGAACCTTGAGCAAGAATCACTGAGACTCATGGTCAAGGTTTGGGGGAAAAAAAGATGAAGAATGGATATCGGTTGAGGCGAGAAAAGAAGACTATACATTACTTGATTTCCATACATAGTGGTCTGCCCTAATCAGCACACTATGGTTCTGATCATTAGTTATTAAGATTTGTTCGTCCTGGTGTTAACTCCAACTCAGCTCAATATGGCTTGATTTCCTCGTTGAATTTTTCTGTTTGATGAAGACAGACATGTTCAATCAGCCTCTGAATGGGCAGCATGTTAACAGACAGACAGCATCTGATGACGAGGTCCGCCCCATTAGCCCCATAATCAAACCGAGTGTCCCTGGTGATTATAGATGACGTTGCTAAAGTTAAGCTTGTGTGAATGAACAGTGTAGTCTCGCATCTCCACAGCATCAGCGGTATGGAAATAGGTCCGACTATACCCAATATTCTGCGAGGGGAAAAACGCTATGGCTTGCTTGTATTTCTTTAAACCAATTCCAAATGTCTTGGCCAGCAAAAAAAATTGTGTTGTGAGGGAACGTCTTTTGGTGGAGCATTTGCACGAGTGGAACTCAGTTCAGACCTTGGTTTTTGAGGCAAGGTTTGTGTCACACCTTGGTTTTAGGAATAACCAAAATGTTCCCATCACTTCAGTGTGCCTGAGTTGTCTGCAATCTCAGGGTTAATATTCGTTTTGAGCTAATTAAACTAGTCTAGCTACTTTCATAGCATATTCCACCACACAAACAGTGGCGTTGGATAGACACTCAAGGCATTTCTTAGATACATGCACACATTACGCAGCAGAATTCTTTCATGGCGGTAATGAAACGGACACCACTGCTATTTTCAAATACCCTGGGATACCATGTTACTGCCCAACCCCATACATGATCCCAAGCTTCATCAAATCTGTCTATTTTTAGCGTGTAGGTTACCAGCTTGGGGGTTGGTCTTGTTTCTCATAAAGAAGGGGATTTTAAATTCAGTATCCGGAGAGCAACAGGGAAAGAGACTACAGCCCAGAATAGGCACCCAATGGTAGGCTTATATCCACAGTCTACAGGCAATTAAATAAACTCTGCTTACACCTCTGTCAGCATTAGATGGAGCATGAGTGTAACTGTTCAGGTGGAGCTCACCAACATCCTTACCAAGGCTTCTCAAATAAAGAGACAAAGTCCACTAAAAGCAGCAATTAGACTTGATTACTTTAACAGTAGTGCTTACTGCACACTTACTCATCCATTATCCTAACCTATTAAGGGCAGAAGATCTATAATACACTACCCCACTTACTAAACATATAATTATTTGCTTTCAGTTTATGTCAACAAATACCTTACATTTATCTATAGTTGTGTCCAAAAAATCCCTCCATCATTCCCTACTTCCTATAAAGACACTCAGTAGTTTCCACTAAAGTCAGCAGTGAATATGATTTTCATGAAATTTCGCTCTAGATCAATAAAGAATCTAGATTCAGATTAACTCTAGAATTAAATTTTCAGATGTATAAAAATTGGACATACACTGTAGGACAGTGCCACGGATACTCTTTTTTGTAGGTCTGCAAAAATTAAATTATTTTTCTCCTTTATAATCCCCCACTGCTGAAAATGATGCAGTGTTACCCCTTTTAGCAACGGGGTCAGTCCAGCCAACTGCCCTAATCCATTACTGCCACTCCTCACTTGTCCACTCAAGAAGTCCTTTTTTAAAGCCAATCAGCTGATTCCACCTCATGTGAACTGCAGCCACAGACTTCTGGCTCACAAGCACACTGACCTGGTCAGTGAATTATCTTGATAACATTATGCCATTGATATCCAATTTCAGGATGACAGGCTCGGTTATTTTGCTGCGTCAACATACCCCTGCTAACTGGACATAAGTTAATAACTTAACAGTCAAGTAGCACTGACGAATTTATGGCCATAGTGGGTGCATCTGGTCTTAGGTAACCCTGTTCTAGAATATTATTTTGCTTGCAAAAGAATTTGCTCAACCTTCGATCACAACCCCACACTGCAGATAGGGGACATGATTAGGAGCCTTCCCAGGCTGTGAGCACATTGCAGTTCTAGGACAGCCAGTCTCGTAATTATAGCAGCGCCAAGCTAGCAGCAGGAGCAGAGAAACAGGTGACAGGCTAGATCAGAGTCCTCCTACTCTTGGCCTTCAACATCTGGTTGTATGGCACTCTCCCACCACTGCCACCCTCACGAGGGAAAAGAACAGCTGGTCTGAGCAGCCCCCGGACACTGTGCCAAGATCCTACACTTCACACAGATCATCAGCTCCCCGGCCACAACAAAAGGGATCACCGAGACGCTTAGCTTACTGACACAGCACTATGGCCGTGTTAGCTGCCAAAGGATCCCGCTTAAGCCCTGATAGTCACTCTCACTGTCAACAATCAGAGGGATAAATCAATCAAGTACAGCGAGGGCAAGATCTTATAACCAGCTCACTGTTGTCAAATTTCACATGAGATATTCTTCAAAAAACACCCATCAACATGTGAAATATTACTAAAATAAGGTTTAAACCAAGCATACATTTCCCCAAGATTTTGCAATGTCATATTGTAGTATTAGGCAGGCATGCAACTAAAAAATATTTACATTACTGATTAATCTGTCATGTATTTTCTGATTTAATTAATTGTCTGGTGTCATTGATTTGTGAAAACAATGAAAATGAGCATTAAAATTTCCCAATTTACAGTCACTTAAAAGAAAAACAACAAATCCTCACAATTAAAGTGTTAATTTTAGTAGTTGATAAATACAAGAATACAACCACCTGAGGTTGAGGATAAGCTGCACATCTTGGTCCTACATTAAATATAAAGTAATAATTAGGAGTTGTCAGTCAAATAAAACAATATAATAAATGAGGTCATCCTGGGTATTTTTCACTGTTTGGTGACTTTTATAGATCAATTAAACTAACAACCAAAACGGCAGGTTAGAACCACTCTAGGGAAATAATCTTAACAGACCAAGGATCCATTTTGTGGCCAAATAAAGACACGAGTCCTCAAAGTGCAAACATTTGAATTTCAAACAATCTTGTAAAAAGCGAGCGGTGGGTTTTGTAAATGTTATCGTCAATCAGGATGAGTTGATGTTATGTGGAGAGGACACAGGCTACAATATGGACCTCTGTGCTAGGTCTTTCCCTCGCTTGTTTACATGCCCTGTCACAAGATTCCCATTAATGGCTCAATAATGTAGGAAACCACGTGCTCGGTTCCGTTAAGTAAGCACTCCACATTCAACATGGAGGGGGGGTCACCAGTGGCCGAGAGCTGCGGCTAACGAGGGGAGCTAGCTCGGCAGCTAGCACAGGCAGTGTGTGCGCGGTTGTCTTCACTCATGCTGTTGATTTAAGCAAATAAAGCCGAAAAACAAACTACAGCCTAGTCTGCAACGTTGTGTATTATAAACAAACTTCAAGCAAAGTTAACACGGAAACTCCTCTCAACACACTTCCTATTTCAAACCGTGCATTACCCACCTATACAACACGTACCGTTTGACGCCCATGTTAACTTACCCACTTGTAAATAACTAACTAGACAACACTGCGGAGCTGTGTGTGTGTGTGCAGCACCGAAGAGAACACACTCCGGGCTGCTGGCGTTTGAAAGCTAATCGATGCTGCTTTTTCTGAGCCCGATACCGAAACGTGTGATGTCCGGAAGCACATGTCACTTGACTATTGTAGCGCCGAGCAAACTGCGTTTCCCCCCCGGAACCGCTGCGAGCAACACGGGTTAGCCCCACCGCGGGTGCTCGGTCGTATCTGGTGGGTTGTGTGATAATTATGTAGTCGACTTCAAATGTGGATACATGTGTTATTTGGTAAGTTGAAGCGAACTACTCCCAACTCCCAGGTGAGCGTATCGTATCATTAGCAACATTAGCATCCCTGTAGGCAGTTAAGCTAACGCTAGCTAACTCCCAACTCGCCCTGAACTGTCTCCTGCGTGCGTGCGTGTGTTTTAGCTTCCTCTCGAAAAAACCAACGCTGCCCTCCACAACACAGCTCGGTGGTTGGGTTACTTACAGTGAATCGCTCGAAGCCATTAGCCGACTCTCCGTCAGGGGGTGGAAATCCATGTTGAACGCAGAAGTCATGCTCCGAACGCCGTCTGTCTAACAATGAAAGGCGACGTGCGCTCCGCTCGCTCTCAGGCGGCTCGACAACTCCTGCGAGACGGCGAGAAGACGAGGCAGAACAGGTGCAGGGAGGGAGGGGGTGTCCTCCTCAAAACTGCATCAGAGAGCCACTGAGAGGTGGTGGTGGTGGTGGGAATGTGCGCCGGTGGTATCCGCCTTTATTCCTTCCTCCTAATTTCTCCCTCTCTCCGTCCCCCGACTGAAATAAACCCAGGCAGAGACACGAGTGTGACTGCACAGCGAGCTGCAGCAAACCAGAGGCGTGGTCTGCCCCTCCAACAAAAGTCTGAATCCACGCTGCTGCTGCTGCTGCTGCTCACTGAGCTGCTACTCCCACGTAAAATCACTGTAATGTCTCCACGGGGACCTGCACATGGCGATCCACGCCGATTTATTTGCAGATTATGATGTTTAAAGTGCTGCAGCATCACCACAACAGCCTTTTAAAGAGCCCTCCGTCATTTCCAGACAAATACAAAATGCACATGAGAAGAAACAGAGCCTCACTATGAAGGGAGGTGAGCCTGTGGATGAGTCAGGGATCTAATCGTCCTGATTAGAGAGACATTTATCGTTTATAGCGTGACTCACGGTACGATGCGATACGTGATACACGGCCAGCGATGACCTTAATATCACGATACAGCGATTCTGCAATAATCCACAATCGTATAATGCTAATTTACGATATCTGTCAGACTGAAGAAAACAACAAAATGCCCCTAAGGAGGTACAGTGCAGTGCAAAGTGCATTTATTCACTGCATTTTAATGTCAGCTTCACAAAGTTTGACATAACCTGTGAGCTCTCAGTGCCTCTTTAGTCTTTCACAAACACACTGTAATTTGTACATTTCAACATGTGCCATCAAACCATTGTAAAAAAGCCATAAACTGGCCAAAGTCCAAAATATAAAACTGAATAACTAAATATCGATACTTGGCACCAGCATATTGATAATTGTATCTCATGAGCCAGGACGACGATAAATTTCCCTTTCGATATTCTGTCCCACTTCTACTATATATAGTAACGAGGTCATCAGCACAGAGACTAATTATGTTGCTCCTGTTTCCAGCTTTCCTCAGCAATCTAAATTAGGCACCTGACCTTTTTGTTTAAAGAAATGAGATTATTGTGCACTTATTTTTTGCAACAACATTCAATCTCTCCCAATCCAAAAGTGAGATGGATGAAACAGTTTTTCTTGCTTTCTCCCCAGGGTCAGAGGTCACGTTCCCCTTTGTGCATGGCTGTGGTTGCCCTGGGGGAGCGGGAGCGGGAGCCTGTCTCCTTTTGTTGTGCAGGACTTGCAGGCGAGGCCTCTACACTTGCGGGGGAAAGGTAGAGGGGGTCATTGTCAAGTACTGTTTGCCTTTAGCAGAGAGGCAGGGTGGTGGTGGTGGTGGTGGGGACTCGCCTAATTATCAAACCATTCATTACCGCTCCAGCAGCTGCACAATCCGAAAATATTATTCATGGCGAGTGTTAAGAAACATCCCATTTGTGAAATCCGACTTAATCCTTGTATCCATAGCAATTTCAAGGCAACCTGGCATCAGCGCAGAGTGTGCTCTTTATTAAATGGTGCCTAAAAGAGGTTTGTATGCATAATGAGATATGCGACCTATTTTGCCATATACATGCAGACAAGCCCACAATGCAACATGCATTACCATTTATCTTGAGGGGATGCTATAAAAAGGTAGTGTAAACCTCTCTGGAGAATCAGGTTTCATTAAAATGGAGGAAAAATACAATAATGTCATCCCATCTTCAGCATCCACATATTTCCTTTGACTCAATTAGATCTCAGGGGACCTTCTTGAATAGATTTGTTAAGAAGTAAAGCAGGATTCTTGTAAAGAGCTGCCCTGTTTTTCTCGTGGGTATATACAATATATACAGGGAAGTGCATAATGTCATCGCAACAGTATTTATTTCCATATTTTGGCATCTATCTCCTTGTCATTTCTTCAAAGATGTTTACTGGGGCAGATTCCAGTGGCCAATACCTAGTTGCCGGCACCTTTGAATACTAGTCTCCTGTTCTTAATCTGAGATTATTACTACTGTAATCCTATAATAATCCCCCACACGTACCATGCTTTTGTTGTTTACATCAAATGTTTTCCCCTTGTGCAGTGGAGCCCGGGTCCTGCGGGTCACTCGTTATTATCCTGCATTTAAATTTTGCACCCTTTCATGTCAAGCTGCGCAGTGTAAAAATAGGCCAGTGTCAAAACCCAAATGGGTCACGCAGTGTATATTTTTGAACATCATCCTGGAGTCACGCTTTGTGAGAGCTCTGCCTCTCCTGACAGCGTTTGCAGAATGGCGACCAACTACAAATGGAGAAAATGGAGAGAGGGAACATCATCGTATCATGTTTTCTAGAAGAAATCTTCTGTGTCAAGATGTACTGAGCACATGTGATACCACCCTCTTATCAATGACCGGTTCTCCTACATTCATGCAAATTCCACAGTGGATATGAATGTTTCTTCTTGTTCTTTTACAGATAATTCTTATCATTTGTTGTTGCTGTTTTTGGACTGACGAAGGCCCCGGGCTGGTTTCAGTATCACAGAGGTTGGTGTTTTTCAGTGGCCTGTGCAATCCAGAGACAAACACCTGCATCACTGACACATTCACCTCTCTTTCTTCATTCATAGGGGATGCAAACATCGGAGCCCCTGTGGAACTTTGAAGGGAAGAGGAAGGTAAATTTAATGATGCAAACACACAAAGTGATTGATTTTTCTATTCAAATCCATTTAAGAACTAAAGCTCCACCTGAATGAATTATTTGTGTCATGTGAAGATGTCATTGATTTGAAAAGCCTGACTCAATAGATTTGAACACAGGGTTTTTGGATTCCAAATATATATGTATATAGATATTGGGGCACCAGGAGAAGCCTACCCCTCTGCCCTTCCCACAGTCACAATCACAGCAGGAAGAATGCCTCCACTGGGAACAATACATCCTATGACAATATCCAGCCTAGACAAAGAGGCAGTCCAAATACAGGCTGCTCCACAAAAGCTAGCCCAGATTTGAGTGAGGGGCCAACCCCGACGTACCTCATAGGCAGGTCCTCATTCCTGACAGAGATCCCAGCCGCAGAGGGGGGACAGCGCATGCTGTTGGCATACAAACTCTGCACCAGAGCCAGCTCAGAAGAGTGTTCCAACATCGGTGCTCTGGAAAAATCCACCCGGTGTAATGGACACTTTCTTCTCTTTCCCTCTTTCCTCTATGTGTTTCTCTCTCTTTCTCTGTCTCCCGCCCACTCTTTCTCCTCGGTTTAGTGCAGCAGAGCGGCGCCCACCCCCTTTGCTGACTGGCGTGGCTGAAATAATCCTCTCTGACAGCTCATCATGCGCTAATGCATTGTGTTGCCTGCGGCAGCCCAGTTTGCAGGCTGTAAAGCTGTGGCTATAGTAGCACCCCTGCGCTAATTGACACCCATATTAGGGAAACTTGGGGAAATTGGACGTAGATGATTTATTCCCACTGTCAGAGTTTGGGAAAATTAGAAGCAGTTGCCACAAGAGCTCATCCACAAGTTCTGGTTTTGTGGCATGTCTCTGTGGGTGTTAACAACAGTGCTACAAAATAAAGGTCAAAGTGAGGTACGCTCCTGGAAATTGGTTTACCAAACCTGATCACCTCATAACTGAGCCTATTATAACTGATATTCTCATTAAATAAACTGCCAACCTCTCATACTGTAGGTAAACATTACCATCCCCTGTCCAGCTCCTGTGAGTCGGCTGATAATAAACCTGTGGGTGACGGGGACAGAGCTTGCCATGACAATCTCATGACATCATTATTCTGGAGTATAAAGATAGCCTGTCAGGGCATAAGCAAACATTACAGTCAGCATGAATGCATCTTATATAAACCGTACTGTCGCTGGAGCTCACCATCAGGCTGCAGTCAATCTACGCTGGGACTGAAATCCCTGCAGGTTAATTTTACTGCCTGTGGTTCCAATGGTACATGTTCACCTGTGAGTAGACCCACAGCATCATGCACACACACACATGAGCTCTATAATTCTGCAGAAACATGTAGGGTAGGAATTTGTTCCATCAACCAAAGGCAGGATTCAGTTCACAGTGAAGAAGCTTTTACGGCAAAGACAACAGGCACATTCATTTGCTTTGGACAAAGTTAATTTGCATTAGGCAAAGCTCATTTGCCTACATCCCATGAGCCACATAGTTTTCCGTCGTGCTCATCACTGGTGAACATATCATCTCATAACCAACACGCTTCAAACACCACCATCATCTCATCCGATTAAAAATGAAAGAGCAATTTGTCTCGATATTCTTTGCACAAAACCCAGGAGAAATCAAATCTAGGCCTCGCTGTCCCATAGGTGCTGTGTCCCTTCAGAGCAAACCTGACATTAAGTAGGAAAGTCATCTGAAACAGGGTCATGTCAGTGCGTCCTGGTATCAGAACAGTCGACAGGGCCTGAGCGAAGAAGGGACTCCACTTCCTCCGATCGTGGCACAAATCCTCTTGGTTTCTGCCCCACATTTCTTTCTGCTGACATGAATATTTTAAAACACTGATGTTGAAATGCAGTTCTATATGATGCGTTGCTGCTTAATATATCTGTCAGTGCCACAGGCGTCATGTAGAGCACAGAGTAACAGAGAGGGGGTTTCTCTCTCTGCTGATCCGCCTGTGTACAAGCACTGAGAACCCTCTGCAGTAATGTTTTACAGTTAATTTATATGAAAAGCGGTTACAGAAGTAAAATAGTGCAACAGACATGGTGAGAAAATGCTGTAAGAAATGCACTTAGAACACAGGGAGATTCTGAAAAGCAGGAAGTGAATGCAGCCACATCCTGTGCACATCTCGGAGCCTTTTAGCTCATGCTGCACTTGTGCCTGTCATGCAAAAAGTCAAATAACAGCCCTGCAGGTGGTCTCATGAGAAGTGAAAGCTTTCCCTTTTTACCACTTTTAGGGTCCCTGGGGACTGACTGCTCGAGCAAATGCAGTCTGTGTTTTTGTGGGTTAAAACTGAAACTGTCACAACTGGGTGCACATTGTGCACTGTAGCGTGCTCAAATGTCAAGAACTGTTTTAACATTAAAGTAAAGAAGTAGTTTGTCATTTTCAATTTAAAGCATGTCACCCGTGTATGTGTAAATAAGCAGCACATGTTGAGCATTATATCATGCTTAAAAGGCAATGTAAGATAATAAAGATTTAATTTTCTTTAATGTGACAAGTCCCAGAGCTCTGTGTACCACCACCGCACAGAAACATATATGATCCAGCACATGCTAACAACAAGATGACATCTGACACCAGCATGAGTGACTACAGAGGGAGTGAGGGAGCCACTGCAACCAGGAGTGAAGTCTGTGTTTTTACAAGATACACTATTCAATGGATCTGTGACCTTTTTGATCTTGAATTCATATTCTTATGATCTCAAGAAAGATTTAATTTAATTTTGACCTAATTTATCATGAAGTTCTTTATCACATATTTAACATTCTGTATTTCCCCCTGTAATTTACTTTTTGTGAGTGGATGCATTTCATGTGGCAAAAAGCTGCACCACATTGAAATGACAGTTTCTTTTGCATGGGCAGAAGACATTCTACTTCCTCTTTCTTCTCTGGTAGCACATCACTTTTTCCACTTCCTCTTTAATGTCGGGTTATTGACAGACAATGAGTAGATTCCCATAAACACACATGGATGGGTGACATACGCTCAAAGAGACAGAGAGAGAGAGAGAGTTGAAGTTTAAGTTTAAAAGGCGAATAAGTCAAGTGAGCTTTCTAAATTAAAATGATATCAGGTATCTGTATATGTTCAATGTGTTGTATCTGAGAGTGTGAGGATTATTCTTATTTAGACAATGACCATGCTCAATAAATAAATGCATTGAACAATGGTTGATCTGGTGAGCCACAATCCTCCTAAATCTTAGCAGGACATAACTGAAATATTATTATTTTAAATATATATTATTTTACCAAATCTGTCCTGAGAAATCTCATGTATACATTCATTGGCCGGCACATGATTATGAAATGGAAGTCATCTTGGTTTTATGTATTTTAAATTTATGTTGTATTTTATCTAGACCCCGAGTTTGAGTAATAAACATCATCATTATAGATCTATTATAGATACAATATATTTTAGTGCCCTAGTCGACAAACTGAACTAATCCTGGGTTCAGATCTTAATCTAAACAGCATATTAGAACTCAGCCCTCACCATCTCAAGAACATTAATGGCCCAACAAGATCTATTAAAACTACTTTGTGTCTTTAACCTCAGTAAATGATAAAATATGAATGGGCTGTTTCTCAGGTTTTTCCTCATTGCTCTGTCAGAGAGCAGCAGCTCATTCAGAACACCACTGCTCTACCAAAGAATTCATGTTGTGGTGCTGCTGCTGCTTGTTTATAAATCATTCAATGGTTTTGCACCAAAATACATTTCTGATGTGCTTCTGGTGTGAGAGGCCTGTGAGCACTACTAGGCTGCTGATTGTTGCCAGAGAAACGAGGCAATCTGATACAGAGTTCAGCATGTAAAGTAGCAGATGAGCGGTAATAAAAGCTCCTGTAACAGTCAAGTACTCCTCCTTCTGAAAACCGTTGGAAGAGATTGCATGATAAATATAAGTGATAACTCGGACAAATGTGTTTTAACGATCTCACACTTCACTCTGTAGAAATCTGAGCTTTAAAAGAGGCTTCTGAGAGGCTGTAAACCATCTTTACAGTCCCAGTCATCTATAGGTTCCCTCATGAGGGACAACACGTCTCAAGCTGCTTTCCCTTCAGGGCTAACTGCAGGGTTTAAGATTCCACATGCATCAACTGAGACACCTGTTACATTTCTTGCATACATTCATACATGCATGTGGGGGAAACACGTTCCGAAAGCCTGCTGTGCTCTCGGCACATGTCAGAGGCAGCGTGCCACAGTGACCGTGCAGGAAGAATGACACCGTGTGGTCGCTCAGGGAAAGGCAAAAAACAGCAGCTGCACACGGCTCGGGAGATATTTTAGACACAGTAAATAAGGTCCTCAAAATCCAGTTTTAAATAAGTCATGCTCTGAAATGTAGTTCTCACGCACTGTCCCACATATCTCATGTAGGTGTAGTGTGGAAGGACAAACTGAATCCTGAACTAGATCTGTAACCAATTGCACACAGAATCAAGATGATTCAACACAAAACAAACTGTCCTGGAACAAATTTCCACATCCGCAACTCAGTTTGTTAAAATATCTTCAATCTATTTTCGTAAAGCAAATGCAAACAAACAGCTACTGAGGGGAAAAAAGAAGGGGAGTGGGGTAAAAGCAGAGACTTCTGTCAGTGTTAAAAGATAAAACAAAAGGTGCAGAAAAGCAATAGACAAACAATTTAAGGTACAGTTTCGATGGCAATGAGGTTTAAAGTCTTAAAGTCTGCGAGCAAACAGACTGTTCATCTTTAATATTGAAGCATCAGAGAAATTAATTACATTACAAGCACGGCTACATTATAACCCCGGGGGAAAAAATCAATGTAAAGAAAAAAAATAAAAATACAAACTTTGAATTTAAAAAATGTACAGAAAAGAATTTGAGTTAAAAACCAATATCTGGAAATGGATTTAACAAGTCAGAATCATCCTAAGAACAAAATGCACTTGGCTTGGAAGTTGGTATTTACACTTTTATACATGCCTGATGCCATCATCATTATATACATGACATTGCAATGACACTGCAGAAAACCAGGGGGAGGTGTTGACGTCGAGATCGGTCGTTCTCTGGTCACGTGACGGAAACAGAAATAAAGACAATGGATGTTCGCTGTTCTCTAGTTCTGCTTTGTTGAGTTTTCATCTCATGCAAATTGTCGTGGTCTGGTCTCCTCATACAAACATAACTGTCTTGATCTCTAAGGAGCGGACATCCAAAACAATCAAACAACGTACACGTGTATAAGGGAAACCCACAGAGCCCACATGAGAACGAAGGCGAGATTATGTGCTGGTTAAAGTCTTTTTTTCTCCTTACCCAATCACAATGCATCATGGCTGACATCATTTTAAAAAATCATCAGAAGTTAGTATCAGCCAAAATTTTAAACTTTCTATTTTTTTTTTGTTTTTTTTCCTTTCTTTTACAGCAGTGCCACGTGTGTTCGGTGATGGCTTTCAGTCCGAAAAAAAGTCCAGGATATGTGCTTTTTGCATAGTCTCAATGCAGTTTGTGTTTCCGTTTCTTGTGTTTTTTGTCCTTCTTCTTGCCGGAACATTTAACACAGAACCACTGCTGGTCCTCGGGAGGCGCTGTCATGACACCGACACAAGGCCTGAGCGGACAAGAGGAGGAGACAGTTCAGTTTGCTGGTTTAACATTTCTACTAGAGGTGAAACAGCACAGGCATCAGTCAGAAAGAATTACAGAACAGGGTCATGCTGTGTCAGATCATCACACTTTTAGGTCGCACTGTCGCTGATCATAAGATTTTCATGCTGATTCGGTCATATGAGAAGCCTATGGAACCTAAACTGTAAGTGCCACTGATCCTAATTAAGGGAGAATGGGGTGATGAAGTTTAACTGCGACTTTGACTTTTTGACATGAGAAATGGTGCTCATATTGTTCTAAAGCTTTAAAGTATGTTACCCTCAATATTAAAAAAATATTATGAGCATTTTGAGGGTTAATAACTATTACAGTTGAATTGCAAAAAATATATATTTAAAGCTGGTCAAGACCTCCAGACCAGAGATTTTGAGTCGTTGCTGGGACATCATTTCTTATCTGAATTGGCCTCACATCCCTAATTCCTTACAATGTTGTTGAACTGGTCACTTGATTATAAATGGACCAAAATAATCACATGAAACATGCATTTGGAAAACAGTAAAACATGTGTTATGTGTAATACTGTATTTAAAATAAATGCAGTGTGTCCTAACTTTTAATAAATATTAATTTTGTGATTTACAGGTGCTATACAGTTGATTGCAAAATGAAAAACTAGCACATGCAGCTGTAGTGGTGCGGTGGGGGGGATTGTGGCTCGGTCGTCATGTATCGAGATACAGATTCTGTTTTGGTCTGTTTCAGAATCGTTACATCCGTCAACTTGACTGGTCATTGAAAAGCTGACATAGGCTTCTTAAGACCCCGAACAAATACTCTGTTCCAAAACATATGTGGATGCTTCACACCTCACTTGGAAACCATGTTACCCAGCTAATTCTGCTCTTTTTGGATTATGACAGTTTGATTTAGTACTAAACCATATACATTTTGTTCTTTATTATATATCAATCTTTTATTCAGATTTTGTGTGTATAAATTTGTACATGAATTGCATCTGTGACTTTACTTACTGTGTGAAATATTTGAAAACCAATTGGACTATAATAAATATATAAATTAGCTCAATAATGCCAAATTATCTTCATGTTTCAGTAAATGTAGAACATTTCCAAAGAGTTCCAGCCAGAGGAATCTGGCCGTCGCTGTCGCTGGCAAACACAAACGAGGAACCACAACCAGGCTGTAATGTTCCTTTACATGTCTATTTCAGTGAAAGACAAGCTTTATTTCATTATCCAGGAATTATCCTCATCTTTACTTAGACGCTCACTGCTGTTCCATGGACGTCCTCCTGGACGACCATCGAACACAGTTAAGTAAATGAGTAAAACTGTACTGCTTGATTATTAATATGATTAACTAATCTTAAAGGACGTTTTATCATTTAATTTACATTAGCAAATATGCATAGTTGATTGTTTTGTAATAAGTATGGCTTAAAACTGACATTTATTTACCTTTTTTCTTACTGACCATACAACAACTCAGTGGCCTAATTGTTATGGGTTGTAAATAATGGCACCTAAATTGTCCCCTATGCAAAACTATGATCTTTTATAAAAACACAACATGGGTGAACAGGCCAGAAAAGAAACTTTCTCTTACCAATGATACCAATCATCACAATCATCACATCCTATCATGGGACTGCCATCATCAGGTTTGTTGCATCCAGGACAAATCCAGATCTGGTTTCCCCATTCATCTCGAATCTAAGAATAGATACAGACAATAAGAGAAATATTAGCGACAAACCGCTTAATGACAAAATGTTGACTGCAAAGCACATGAGTGAAAAACTAACAATGTAGTCCCTTCAATCTTAGGGGAAATTCATTTACTGGAGTTTTCGCTGATGTCGTCACTTGCCCCTTGGGCGAGAGCACAGAGGCGAGAGCTTGTGTGCGCGAGAACGTGGCTCCGGGCTGAAGATAACACTGGACATTTAGGCTATAAACATGGTGTAAATTATGCCATTTCAAGTCGAATTTGAATGTCGGGGCTTCCGGACACTTGGATGACACCACTGGAGCAGTATGCAGGCATTATATGTCTGTTGTTTTTTTAAGTTTGAAGAAGTGGTCCCCAGTTACTTCAATTGTATTGGATTTGGCTGTTTACCCCGGGAAACTCCAAAAGTGTTTTGTGGACTCAAACACTTCACCCACCCCTCCATCGTCATAGTGGTGACTTTTACATTTTTGGTGAACTATTCCTTTAAGACAAACCACACCCTTTGTGTAAATACTGTTCTCATTTGCATTAATTATAAGTTTAAAAAATCCCAGAGCATGAACACTCACCACGTAGGTACTGACGGTCTCAGTTACTACGCTGCGGACCGGTGGTTTGACGGAAGTGGTGGGAGAGAGCATGGGTGCCAGGGAGAGCAAAGACGAAGGAGCAGGCGCTAGTGGGAGCGGGGAAGCGGGTGGAGGCAGAGGGGGTGCGACTGGGACAAGTATTGGAGGAGGTGGAGGCGTCCGAGGGCGATTCCCAGGTCCAGACTTGGCAGTGGGGGTCTTGGGTGTTGGCGTCTTGGATTCTGTATTTGGAACCACTTTGCTGATAACTCTGGTGATGAAAAGAGACAAATACACGTCAGTGTGAAGATATAATTATTATCAGTGCCAATACTATACCTGAATTTAAATATAGATACTAAAACAATACTTTCTTCATATATAAACAATTCCAAAAAATTCTAACATTTTTCAACAAAACCTTTTCATGGGAAGAAAGAAACAGTTTTCCAATATTGAGTAAAGCAACGTTGCCTGATTATATAATAAGAAAACTGGCATCATTTTGATTTGAATCAGGAATTATATTATAAGAAAAGTAAAAATAAATAAATAACACAGTTCTGACCTTACATTGATGCAAGCTTTTAGCCTAGTTCACACCACACGATTTTCAGGCTAATATACCAGTCACCGATGAGTTTTGCAAGTCTCAGACAAAAGAATCAGATTGGCAGTATTTAACCGCGATGTGTGAACTGTTCATAGACGCTCATAGACAGGCTCGCTGACAGGTCACCAACGAGTTGCTCACTCCAATCAGATTTCCAACCTGCTAGAAATGTAGTCGGAGTCGCTGACGATTTGGGCCAGCGCTAGCCAATCAGAGCGCAGGAAGGTTTATGTAGTGGTGAGGTTTCCCCTGATTTTTGCCACTGTGCATGTAATCAGAGAAATCGAGCAATAACCATGTGTGTGAGGGACAGAGTAACACAAACTCAATGCAGCTTGTATTAACTGCATCGGGTTTGGGTTGGATTCGGACAGAAAATACAGAATGCCTGTCCAGTTAGGTTCAGACAAGAAAATCCGGCCGAAGCCATACGCATATTTCACTTTATTCTTACTTAGTAAAGCGGCTTCAGGCAGCTTGAAAGGCACTAAAATAATATAATGATATTATTAAAGTTATTGTTTCAGACTACGCCAAAAAAATATTGGAGGTGTGATACTAAACCCCACTTGTATGTCATGGTAAAACTGCCTTTCAGCTTTTAGCAGTTCAAGAAGGAGAACGTCACAAAGAGGTGATGGAGGAAATATCACTGGAAACATTCGTTCATTCATTCGTTGCTCACATTTTGTCCTGGCCTGCTCCCACCCTGAGCGTCAGTCTGGGGATGACTGGAGACGGTAGAGCAGCTGGAATTTCTACTTTCACCTGAAGAAACGGGAAGAATAAGATCAATCTAAGTAACAAACAAACACTGAGATTAAAAGATAAACCCAATCAAATTTAAAAGTTACCTTCTCCAATCGAATCCTCTCTCTCTCTTTCTCCTTCTCCTTTTCTCGTTTCTCCTTTTCCCTCTCCTTTTCTTTCCTCTTCTCCTCTTTCTCCCTCTCCTTTTCTTTGGCCTTCTCTCGCTCCTTATCCTTCTCCTTGTCCTTCTTTTTCTTCTTCTCTTTCTTGTCCTTCTTCTTGTCCTTCTCTTTGCTCTTCACATCTTTCTCCTGGAGCATCGGGGGCAGAGGAGGGAGTATGGGGGGCATGCGCAGGCAGGCGGAGGGGCTGAACAGTGGTAGGCCTTCACCCAGAGCAAAAGAAGCTAAGCCAGATTGTTTCTGTTTGTCCTCCTTGTTTCTGTCTTTGCCCTTCTCCCTCTTGTCTTTGTCCTTTTTGCTTTTTTCTTTATCCTTCTTTTTGTCTTTGTGTTTTTCCTTCTCCTTCTTAGGAACATCTCCATCTCTGGATTTCATCTTGATGGAAATCTCGGGCAGAGAAAAGTCTCGCTGAAGGAAGTGCTCCTCATCCTTCACCCCAAACTCCTTCCAGGGCATCTTGGCCTCCTTGGAAAACTCCTTGTTTTTATCCCTGTTCTTATCCTTATTCTTCTCTTTTACCTTGCCCTTATCCTTTTCCCGGTCTTTGTCTTTCGGCTTGTCTTTCTCCTTCTTCTTCATTTTAGTTTTGAGCTCCTTCTTCAGCTTTTTCTTGACATCTATTGACGACACAATCTTGTTCTTCTCCTCAAACACCTTGAGCAGAGGTTCAGGAGTGGGTGGCGAGGCCGACCCCGACGACACATACACTCCTTGGTTTGGCGGCTGTGCAGACGGACCCCCCTGGTTGACCTTTCGGATCACCTCATTGATTGAATCATCCATTGTCCAGTTTCCTAGGCCTGGGTGTGTCTGTAGGTGAAGTGGTGTTGACGTGTCTGTTATAGCATTGCTGGCCCCCATCAGGACTTTAGGTGTCGATGGCTCCATAATGGTCAGTCTCCTGGGGCTGGAGAATCCATTGCTGTCTGAGTCAGAACCAGATGAGAAGGCAAAAGGATCGGGCTCCCGCTCGGCACACGCTCTGGCAATCACAGCATCGATTGAGTCATCGATAGCTGTATTATCAGGCTCTAGTTTCTTAAAGGGGCCCTCGGCTAACTCCCGGTCCTCTATGTTCTGACGCATATGGATGTTCTCCTTACCCATCCTCTCACTCAGCGCAGACAGCGGTAATTTATGCACAACGTCTGTCTTGCTTGGGGGTTGAGATGCTTTGACCGAACTCATTTTTGGGCTCTTGGGGCTTTTAGGACTCTTCGTCCTGCCCGGGGATTTCTTCCTTTCCTTAGACGCTTTTGGAGAGTGGATGGGACTACCACCCACCGAAACAGGAATCCCCCCTTTAGGGGACTTAGTCCGTTGTCTGCCAGGGGATGAGACCTTAGGCTTTCTCCCTGGAGTGGTGAGGCCTTTTTGATCAGAGTGTTTTGGTACTACCGGCTGAGGTCTGAAGGGGGGCAAGGCTCCAGAGGGTGTTTCAGGTGACAGGGGATCAAGGCTATCATGGGAAGGCAGGATGCCTGGGGGAACACGTTGTGGATTGAGAGACGTCAGGGGCTCCCGGGGCTCAACCCCCCATTCTGGGCTGAGGCCAGGGTACATCCGTGGTCTCTTGGAAGTAGGCATCATGCCAACAGCAGCATCGGGGCTGTCCAGGTGCCTCTTCAGAGGGTAGTTCTCATCATTGACGGTCTCATCTTCTTCGATTTCATCCTCATCCTCCTCCAGTGCCACCTGCATAGCTTCGGCTGAGGTGCCCATGTCAGCAAGGACCTCCTCCTCTTCCTCTTCTGGAGAGTAAAGGGACACAAATTTGTGAGGCATTATTTTCAATTAATCTACCAGATTTCTCACAAACACAGGACCTACTATTTTTTTTACATATTTACATGCTATTTTTGTGGTTCAGCCATACTGATTAACCCTAACCCACCCCAAGATAAAGTTATACATGCACAGCTGCCCGGTTATTAGGTGCCTAGCTGGAACTAACACAGTCTAAACAGGTTTCAGACATTGAACTCTGGAGAACGAAGCAGGAGATTCTCTGGTCAGACGAGTTCACAACAAAATCTCTGTAGCGCTCAAGCGAGGGCTGGTGCAGCCTCCAGAAGGCAGGACATAATGTATGATGTACGTTGGGAGATCACGTTTTTGTTTACAGCACATCAACACCAGTGAATCTCGTCGCCTTTCCAAGTTGATATCTTTGTCTGCGTCTTCTACGTTTATGGCTCCTCTTTTTCAGTTTTGCGTCTTTCGCATGTGAGAAACGTCATCAACACACCCACTTGCTCCCAGTGAATCCTCAGCAAAAAATCTCCTGCTATATTCTCACATGGGTTTACTCAGACATTATCTGAAGTTTTTACAAGGGGGCTGGCAGGAGAAACCCTAGAGAATGTCGGCAGCAACTGATTTGATGATAATTTCAGGAGATTATGCGGAGTTCAGTGCATGTCTGTAAGCAGCTACAATATCCAGAGTACATTGCATGTTTGAAAGTGGTTTAATAGGAGTTGGAAGTTATAAAGTTTAAAGAGGTCTTGATTCAACTTAACTAATAAACCACAAAATATTTTAAAGAATACTTTCACCATCATGGATGTACGATAAATTGCAGGACGACATTAGTATTAGCTAGATGTACCAAATACTGGCAAACTGAATGTAAATTTGTATTCTGTATAGTGTATAAACACCACAAAGAAACTTTCAACCTGTGAAAAACACACACACGCAATAGGCATACACTGGTAAACCATTTGTGTACGCACCTTCTTGTAAGGAGACCAGGGGGGGCATGTGATCTGGAATGTAGTCCTTCCTTTCCTCCGCATCTCGGGCTCCGGGCTGGGGAAACTGGAGGACGTTATTTTTGCTAACAGGAAAGAGTGGCGTTTGATGGGTGAAGGCCACGGGCTCCAGGTTGTGGACATAGTCCTCCAGTTCACTCAGACTCACGCCCAGCAGCCTGAAGGCCTGGCTCACATCATCCAGGACCGGATCCGTTCTTCCATCTGAAATGCAGCATCAGAACAAGCCGTTAAAGCTCAGATCCCTTAACTGCACTGATAACCTGGGACAGAGGTTTGACTTCACACACACACACACACACACACACACAAGGAGGAGCTCTGGCTGATGTTGACATTCGAGCTACAGCAAGAAGTAGAGCTCAACAGGTTTCACACCGATAGTGACTCAACTACAGATAGCACAGCAGGCTGGTTACTAAAGCATGTGACGTGAGCCACTCGCCGTGTGTTCACCACAGCAGGAGAGCATCACGGTCACAAAAATAAACAGAGTAGCATCTCAGCTATGTAGCTACTGTACTTTTTGACACATCAACCGTTGCTAGGGGGCGCCAGCTCCAGAGCCCAGTCAACAACAACGTGATCGACCACTTCAGGTTAAAAAGTAATGGAGGCGACAAATGCGGCACTTACAGAGCTCGGAGTAGCGATGGCAGACCCTGGCTAACTGCTGGATATACCGATGCAGCACATCGGACAGCAGATCGCACGCAGTGAGCTGAACGGCATCCCAGCCCAGAGCCTGGCAGATCTGCGCCACCGACACACGCAGCAGCGAGCGGGCATAGCTCTCGCACATCTCGCTGACTTTGTAGCGGTATCGAACCCGGTCAATTCCTCTTCCAAAGCATGCTCCCGGTCTGCATGTTTTCACGGACCCCGCCGAGGGGCTTGAGAAAAGCCGCCAACGCGGTCAGTTTGGAACATCTACTTCAGTACATATATTGGCGCTTTTGCCAGAGACGCCATCTTGATTCCATCGATAGACCCATCCCCGAAATCCACACGGCGCCTGCGCAGTAGGTCAGCGTCTGCCTCCGCTGCTCCGCTGTGCGCGCGCAGCTCACTTCCGCCTGACTATGCGCAGAACAACAGCTCGTGCGCCACATGGAGGGAAATCTGTGCGGAAATGTCCTGTAGTCTCCAAAGAGAAGGTTCGGATTCAGAGGAGTCGCTGTCCATTCGCCTGGGAACCAGTTTTTGTGTCCGTTTTCACTGAGGCGCGTTGAAATGAGAGAACACGTTTCTTCAATGGTTTCTCACCACGGCCGGAATCATCAGTTACCTCGCTGAGGGGCTCCATTTGTGGTTAGGCACCCTTGTTCCCCCCATTGTACACGGGAGGTTCTGTGTTTCCGCCAGCACCCAGAAAATCAGTACCAGTACACACCCGGTATTCACATGTGGTTTTTGTGATCCGATCACAAGTGGACCGCTCTGGGTGCGTGCATTCACACCTGGTATTAACATGCGGCCCCACATATGTCTCGTGAGCGGATCTCACTTCCTCGCCCTAGATGCAAATAAACATGTACATCATTTCTGTTCACGAAGATCAAGTCATGCAGTTTTTACCCAGTCTGAGTACACAAGTGTGACCGATGTCACTGTCTGTCTGTGTCTGTCTCCACACGAGCCAGCGAGCAAGAGAGAGAGGCGCTGAATGAATACCGTGCAGTTGCTCTGTGAATAAAGATTTGACCAATTTAAGGAAAGTATCGATCAGTATGTGGTGATCAGTGTTGATATTGTGCTGGTGGTCAGAACAAATCAACGAGAAGAGAAAAAATAAGTTAGATTCACAGTGAAACTGCAGCGGCTCAGAGGACCTCAGCTGAGTAGGAAGTCCTTCATATGTGGCCCGGGACTGATTTACGTTCACACTGTTAAAAGAATATGGACACATGTAGCTTAGACCACCTCCGAATACTGTCCTCTTGTGATCGGATCACAAAAACCACATGTTAATACCAGGTTTTTACGGGGCCAGAGAGCTGACGTGGCGACAATTTTAATAACTGATCAATTAATTTTCATCGTCAAGTAAATATGTCTTAAAATTAAGTGGTACCAATTTTTTTATGGGATTTTCTGGGTTTCTGCAATAGTAAACAACCCCACTCCTGAATCAAATGACTGTGCAGTAGATGCAGTAGGGTTTTATCGGCGCTGATGGAAACATGACACCCGGGTGAACATGATAATTTGGCAAATGAGCGAGGTGAGAGAGCGCCTCAGTTCCTGACACGTTTGTGGCGTCAAACATGACACAGTGTGGAAAAAAACACCTACTCTACTTGCAATGGCAATGGGAAAGGAGTCAATCGCCCTAATTTAGCTGGTGTACGTATGTTTATAAACCTGTATATACCTGCTAATTTTGGAGTAAAAGAAGAATTGCTGACCGACATATATATAAAACTTTGACAATAATTCCCCAAAGGTCATCAGGCCCTGTTGACAAAGAAATGTAATGTCTTGATATTTTACAAAAAAGAAAACCAAATGCAACAAAATATGTAGAAGTTGATGTAGAAAAGTAAAAACAAATGCACATCTGCATTGTTGATTCTGTGAAATAAAAGTTGTCATGTTAGTGCATATGAGTAATCATGAACAGTTACCGATATGCCTGCGAAAGGCTCATACCAATAAGTCAGGCTTCAGTATGAATGTTGACCTGTGGCTCAGGAAATAATAATTGGCATATTTCACTATTTTTGACATATATTTCGAACAATAATGTTTTTTATTTTCATGTCAGTTTCAATGATGAAAAAAATGAGTAATTATAAGTAATTTTTCTCTATTCAAGGTTCATGAATATTGTTTATAGCAGCAACCGCTCGCTGCCCAAAGGCACCTCAAGAGTTATATTTATCTACGTCTATTTTGTCCAAAAAGTTTTTGACTTAAAAATCACAAGAGTAATCTTAAAGTAGTCAGATTTTAATTTTCAAGATGTATGAGCATTTTCAATACAATTTAAAGCTTTCTAATAATTTTCAAAGCTGACACAAATTTGGTGTGATTGAGAGGCTAGTTCAAGTTTAACTGTCCATACTGTGGCGCTGTATTTCCAAAAAATTTTCAGTGAGAACCATTAAAAAAACTCTTCTTTTGATGTCCTCTTGAAATAAGCTAAACAGAATAATGTCAATGAATGAGTAATATATTTGTAGAATATTGGGGTATTACATTTGTTATTGCACTTCAAACCCTTCGACTAGAGTATATAAAAATGTCTGCTGCCTTATTTGCATAACAATCAGGTTCTTCCTTTTATTACTCTTTAAGTATATACAAATAAGAGGGGGATCTGCTCATTCTGCAGTATCATTACAAACCTTTTATATTGTATTTATCAATTTCATAAATAATTTGAAAATGTTGGAATACTCTATTTTATCAAGTTTACATTACTTTTGGATCTGCTCTTCATATTACGTATCGGTTTCATCAAATGTTTCTTATAACCTCAGTGTTGTGTGCGTCTGTGCTCAAGCCAGAACACTCCTGTGAAAAAGATTTTAATTCTCAGCGAGGCCCTCTCCTGGTTAAATATAGTTTTTTATAAATTCCCATTGCATAATGTCTGTAAAATAACTCCAAATACCACATTTTCTGATGGTGCCATATTGCCTTGTATTAAAGCTGATTATGTAAAACACAAGTTTAAGTTCTTTGTCACTTCTGTCGAACACAGACGGGAGCAAAAAAAGTTATTCTCCACAGTGCAACATACACAACAGATAAGAAACTGAAGGCCGCTCAAACAGATAAACACTGCATTGCATTCACTATTGTTGTATAACCTTTTTATTGGCTCATGCCCACAACAATTAAAGAAGAGCTTCAGTAATTTTAATAAATCAACCAATAAATGTAATGTTTATTTTACAGTATTAAATCCATGATAAAAGAAATTACATAATGTAGAGAAACCAAACATTTGAACCATTTTACTCTGATAGAGCCAAACTGGAGTTTCCTTACAAAAACTAAATCCATATTTTTATTTCATTACTTAGTTGAGTAAAGACAGCTTTGTTGATCTGAGACCATTTCATTGACAGCGTTTTTCAATCAGATGCTTCATTCAACACAATGTTTTTCAAAGCAAAACAATGTATGAGAACTCTACTGTTCACTGGACTAAGATATTTAGCATTTAATAATAATAATGTTATTTTTTGCTCCAACAGGAGTTAAGAATCACTGTCAGTAACCTTCACAGTGTAGTAGTAACACACAACTGCCAAACAGCCAAATTTGCTTTGCTGCCAGGCCTAAGCAAAGTATTGTAAAGTCTAAAATCGTAGTGAACTTTTTGACAACAAAAATATTATCTTCGTACAAACATGAGTACAGATTGTATAAAGTCAGAGTTATAAGCTAGAAGATGATATATACTTAAATCAAATGTATGTCTTTGAAACTTTATAATTTACAACATAAATATAATACAAAATGATTACAGTATGTACAGCACACCTGCCAGTACACTGGCATCATTGTCACTCAATTCATTAACTGAATGATAACTGACTTAACAAATAAACATACAGAAAAGCCTGTTAAAACAGATCAAGAGGTATTGCTGCACACACCCTAAGGTGAACATAAGTACATGTGTGAGTATATATGCAGTATGTCTGAAATCACTTATAATCCCTAGTACCAGTTTTTCCTCACATCCAGTGAGTAATTTATTGTTCTGTACTTTAGATGAAACGAAAAGTCCATCAGACGTTTTCAGGTCAGAAAACATCATAACAATGTTTCACTTGGAGACTTTGTCAGGAAAGAGTTCACGGTCATTGTTAAAATTCCGTTTATCCCAAATGTCCCGTCTGTTGTTGCATCTGTAAGAACAAGAAATCCACATTATTCCTTTTGTACGGCTACATAACCAAAACACAGGTAAACTCAACTTTTTTGTTGTTTCATGTTATGTTTATCCTGAAAGTATTCACTTAAATAAAATATCAGATGCTCCTCGCAAACAATCCCTTAACAATAAAAGCACACGACTCATTGAATGTCAATATTAATTCAATAGGATCTCACCAGTTATAAATAAAGGATAACGGGCTGATATATTCTGGACCTGCAAGCGAACCAAACATGTGAGATAGTCAGGCTGATCTCTTGATGTGTGGTCACACTTGTGGTAAGGCAAGAACTCCAGTATCCCACTGTCCTGGCAAGAGTTTAAGAAGCACTTCTTTTCTTTGGCCTCTGAATTCAACCTGAATGTGGGAGAAAGAAAATAATATTCAGACAAACAGTGCATGTTGTTATGTTGTAATGAGAATAAAAGTCAGCTCAGTTGTGGTTGCCATAATACCGCAGGTACAATAGGGCTCTTTGATGAGCATTACTTTTGAACATGTAACAATGACCTTTTTTGTTTCTCCAAAGTGCGACATACACAACAAAAGCATCGGAGACTGGTTGGATAAACCATTACGAGAATCTCCTGAGCTGTGTTTATCAAGTGTCTCCTACCAAAGGATTCATACAGACAAAAAGTTGGACTTGGACTTTCAGGATCAATTTTGGAAGAAAGGACTGTTCCCCTTCTTAATATTAAATAAATATTATGACTGACATTACATCTTTTGAATCTACAACTGTGAAGTATGTACCTGTGATTATGTGAAGAAGTTTGTATAAAGGATAATGTACATAAAAGAAGAAAAATTCTAATTAATATTAGCTACTTCTATAATCCAAGATTTAATTTATTGCTTTATTTTTTGTCTTTTGTTAGATTATGGAAAAAGTTAATATATAAAATAAATAAAAAGGTCTTCTAGAACAGCTGTGTCCTGCCACATAGGGAAGTGAGAAGCAAGTTATTTTTATACTTTTCATTCCAAAGCTGCCCCTACCTCGCATTTTCCTTCAGCCGACGACTGTCTCTGTAGTGTAACATCCATTTCCACTTCCCTGTTCTGCCCAGCTCTTGCAAGATGTCGGAGCATTTTTTCATGTCGCCTAAACATTCATACAAATTAAGAAGATTAATTACACGTGTACAGATATACTAGATACACTAGTATAAACTGCTCACATAATAAGATCTCACACTACAACCTAGTCCACTTACAAAGACTGAGGGACTCCAGTGCTGCATTGTCAAACATTAGAAAACCTCCCCGTGTGAAGAGCTCCTGGTGGGTGAGATTCACAACATCATCTGGTTCATCTATTCCAGCAAACTGCACGCCTGGTGACTTCTTTAACTCCAGCAAATGTGGGACCTTAGATTTAAGAGGGCAGAGTCATTAATTCATTATCTATCGCAAAAGTCCTGATGTGATCTTTAACAGTAGATGATCGGTTACCTTGCAAATGTGCTCTGCAATGTCTTCATTCCTGAGGACGATGAGAAGGGATGAAGAACTGCCTTCACCAAGGAAGAACTTGGATGGCTGTATGGAAGTATGGCCCACTGACTCTAACTGTGCCTTTTAAAAAGAAAGGAGAAATCACAAAACGTTAGAAGCAAATTTCCTTTAGTCCTACACTGCAATAAACACATTCCCTTGACTTTCTGTTATATATTTTAGGACAGCCAACATGTATAGGGCTAATTAAGAGACTGTGTTTTCAGCTGTGAATTCAGCTTTTATTTGCTGCTTACCTCTTGATACCAATACAATAAATGGTACAATGAATGAGACATTATATCATCCATCCATTGTGTAAACCTTAGTGTATGAAGTGAGTTTCTGCATCATAAGTGTATGTAAGTAGTTTTTCTATAACAACAGAAAGAGGTGGTGATCACTTAGGATTCAAGGTGGTTACAATGAAATGCAATAGTAAAAAGCAAATCAAGATGACCATAGAAACCTTTCTACCCACTTCTGTTGATCATACCCAGTCCCACTTAGCCTTTTAACAAGCTATGAGTCAACACTGCTTTTGTCTTAATCCACATATGCAACCGTATAGAACAGTCAAGTGTGCATTGTAAAGTGTGCTGTTAGCCCTGTTAATCTCAACAACTGTTTATTCTTGACCTTGGAAACAGCGTGTTCACATTTTTCTAATTTCATGGTCAAGACTAAACCTTCAGACAAAACTTCTATGCCAACATGTCGAAATATCTTTACATTAATCAGTAAAAACTTGAAACATTTCAACATTTCCCTAATAACTGGGCAACTGAATCTTCTTTTAAAAAAAAATTCTGTGATACAATCAAACTCTACAAAATCTCTAATATTTCAGTGCACCTTGTGGCGTGATGGGGACAGGCTCCAACAACAAGTCTCATAGAGAACACAACCGATTATGAGTCAATCTCCTGTGTCAATTATGATGTCTCGAACATTAGCGTCAAAACACTAATCAAAACCAAGCGTATCACTGAATTGAACAGTTGCACATACTCTATGTCAGAGGGATCAGAACAACCTAAAAATGACAGAAACTCTTTGTATACTAATTAGTTTGCCTCATGTCCCATCCGCTAACTCGCAGTGGGCAGGATTTATGACCCAAACTGCAGCCAGCCATGACACAATTGAGATGTTTTGGTTTTACTTTTAAAGAAGGTGTCAAGTCATCCATCTTTTTAAACAATCAGTGATGTGTCCTATAATAAATATAAATAAGCTAGTTGCTTCATTTACTAAGTAACCCCCTCTGCAGACCCGCTGAGGGACTTAACTTGAAGGTCAGTTCTATTTTTACCATTTCCTGACCTGCAGGCAAACAGGTCATGTTTAACTTGTCATATATATAACAAGAACATTTCCTCATACAGGCTGTCAAGTGATACTGAGAGATATAACTTACAAACACCAAACTTCAGATATATCAGACAAACTACACTGAGCTGCTTTATATATCTGTAATCAGTGTCCATGCTTAAATCCATTGGTCAGTTTGAGATGTATAGTAAAAGACTAGAACTGTAGCAAATGATTACTTTCATTTTGGTTCATACAATATTGAAAAAAACATTGCAAAGTCCCCATCAAGTGGTAGGTGCCATCATCACATGTCTTGTTTTAACTGACATTTCATGACAGACAAAGAAAAGGGAATCGTTTACATTATTACTTGAGACATGACCAAAATTTCTAGCAAATCGAATTAGTTTATTAGAAAATTATCAATAGTTGATACATTTTCTGTTTAATGCCTCATCAATTAATCAACAAATTGTTTTTAAGCTATAGAAAGACGCCAATATCTTTTCTACATGTTGGAAATTTGAGGTGTAGACAAATCAAGTACCCAAGAAATTGATTGTTCTGCAGAAGCTGAGAAATGTGCATGGACATTTAGGTTTTTTTTCCTTATTCAAAACAACCATCCATCTCCATCAAGGAGTAAACAACAACTCAGGACAGGCCCTTTTTGTACAGGGAATGAATGTTAAATTGTCAGAGAATACATTATAGTGGCATATACCTTTAATGGCTCTAGGAATGCCGGCTAAAAACAAAACAATCCAGAACAATATAGTTAACAGAAATACTGCTTCATTATTTCTTTGAAAACTTGGTCTTACCTTGGTTTCCTCAAAGACGGCATCGTCTGACGTTGCCAATATGTAGAATCTGTACTTTGTTTTACAGGATTTCTTCACAACTGAATTCAGTTTACTTCGAAAGCTCTCGTCCATCTCTCTCTTCATTTGATCACAGAAGTCGAAAGGGTTACTTGGTTCAATGTTTTTGTAACCTCTGTTCATTAAGTGCTTGGGTCTCAATGGGGCCTTTCGGACACCACAAATGTCATCCATCATTGCCTCATAAAGCCTAGCACTTTTTGCAGTGACAGCAGATACATCCACATGTTCCTTGAGGTTATCTGTTTTTTGGGATAGGTTTTGAGGATGCATAGCCTTTTCATCCTCTGTGTTTTTCCTGTCAGACATGTCAACCTTGATTTTTTGTCCAGCGAGTGAGGGTGCGTCCAGGAGATCCATTGAATCCTCCTGCTCCTCCAGGCTTGAAAAGTGCACAGTCAAAGGACTAGCACAAGACAATGTCAAGGTGTCATCTGTATCCTGTTTGCTTATCTGTCCTCTCTTACTACTTTTCAAAAGCTGTTTCATTTGGTCAGAGAAGATAAGACACTCCTGTTCCATTGACGCCTGTGTGGGGTCATCCTGTAGGCATCTTCGAGAAACCTCCTCCAGAAAAGAATATGGTCTTTTCCGACCAGTGTTAAAAACTGTGCACGTGAGAGAAGTTTGCGGTCCAGGGATGAGACTTTCTTCTGTAATGCTGGTGTCGTTGTCATCCCCAAATAAAGTTGATGCTTCTGAGCCATCTTTCTGATCCATTTTAGGGTTCTCTTTAATTGTTTCCCCAACTTTCTCAAGTAAACTATGTGTAAAGAAACCTTGGTGTTGATCACTTTTTGCCAATTCAACTGACTGCTTGGACAGAGCTGATGAAAGAATCATACTCCCTCTTTGGTACTTATCAGGAGGATCTAAAGGTGCCAATGTAGCTTCATCTGAGTTAGAGTTACCGTCATTAACAATCGACAGTTGATAACCTTTGGTAGAAAACTCACTGAGCTTTTGATTTTCATCATTTAGTCCAGAATTTTCTATGAAACATTCTGTCTTCTCCAAGGGCATGGTGGTGGGTGGTGCGTTGGTGGGAGAGTACTCAATTTGTCCATCTTTAGAGCTATGATCTGATTGACTTTCATCATTCTTAGAGGGTTTTACAGCCATGACAGGACGCTGATTGAATGAACCAGGTCCATCATTTAAATTGGACTCTGATGTTGTCTTATGCCCGTCTTGGTCAATATTTGGTTTAATGGTTTGCAAACACTGAGCAGAGGGAGTAGATCTATAGGAATGACAATCATCTTGCCCTATAGAGGTGTCCTTTGTTATATCTGTTCTTTCAAAACTGTGTTGAGGACCAAGTACTTCCTCAAGCTTATTTTTTAAAGATGATACAAGGTGACCTGAAGATTCTTTGGGCAGTTCTTGTGAGGTAGAGGTTGACACCACCACTGGCTTTAAATTGCCTAATTTATTGTTCATAATGTCAGCTGAAGAAGTAGAGAGGTGCTTGCTGCTGAGGTTAGGCTTTTGATCAAGACCGTTTTTTGTATCAGTTGTTTCAATCTGGTTAGATTTGTCGGTACGTTTTGAATTGGAGAGAAACGTTTCTAGACATTTCAGAACATTTAGAGTTCTTTGTTCATCAGAATGCTGAACGTAGTGAGGGCTGGGATCACGATGAACTCTAGATGGGTAACAGAGTTTTTGCTCAAGAGGCTTCTCAAGATTTAGAGGTGTTGAGCTTCTGCTAAGACATCGTGCAGTAATGTTTATGCAGGTTTTTTCAGTACTGCCGCCAGGTAGAGAACAAGGTATGCAGTCGCATGGCACCTCATCCAAAGTTGGAGTAGGGCACCTGTTATCAGCCTCACTTCCAAAGACTAATGACTGATTGGTTTTGCTTCCATCAAGAAGTGATATTGTGCCAGCATTCACTTCCTCTTCTTTACGGTACATTATAGAAGAACTTGATACCTCTGTGAGCTTGTCAGGGTGTGCAGTTTCACTGTTAAATGGTATTCCTTTCTGGCCTTGAACGTCTATCTTGCCTTGTGGGTTGGAGATATGTAGTTGTACTACATCTGTTGCAATAAATGGAATTACAACCTCCTTGTGAGCTTTTTCCAATTCCTCATTTGTTATGTTCATTTTGAGATTTGTTTCTTTAGTCGATGCCTCTTCAGCCTCATCTTTTTTAATAACCTCAGACGGAGGTGAGTGAGACTGGTGATGAAATAATTCTTCTTGAGATGCGTTATTGTCCTTTCTCTCCAACACAACTGATTTGGTTTTCTGATCATCAGGATCATTACTACCTCTCATCTCCAAACTGTCCTTTGTCTGGGGGATAAACCCAGCTGCGGAGGAACCATTTACAGAACAAGTGCTCTCATCCGATACGAGTAACTCTGCCTTCTGACACGGTGCCTCCTCATGCGGTGCCTCCTCTGCCAAACAAGTGTATTTTACTGGGTTTTCCTCATCTGCAGATTCATCACAAAAAGGTTCATTTTCATGTGGAGTGCAAGGAGCTTCTTCTGAAATAGCATGTTCATCTGTCAAAGCACTGTCATTTGCACAAGGTTTTCTCAACTGTGCATCATGGCAGGCTTGAGGTGGTTGCTCATCAAATGGTGCTTGGCGACTACAATCTGTAAAACAATCCTGAACTGACTCAAGGCCGTCGCATTTCATAGGTAACGACTGATCACTCAAATCACTGTCATGTGATACGCAATCAAGTTCATCCTCTTTTCCACAGTTATCTTCTTCAGCAACATTTTCAGTCTGGCCAGGTGATACTGGTTTAGGTCCCTCCCTCGGTAACTGCTTTTCATTTTCAAAACAATATCCATTGCAACCAATACCCAATTGCTGCTTTGTAGAGTCCCATTTGTGAATCACTTTAGGAGAAGGTTGTATATCCTTTTCTTGGCATGGGTTCTCTTTCACTTCCCATTCTTCACCATCTTTAGGTTGACTTTCATAATTCTCATCTATACAAAGCACATCATCTGCTTCGTCTGATTCTGTCTCCTCATTAGTCATGGATTTGAGTGAATCCGTTGCTTGTTTTTTAACCAAACATATCCCTGTAGTTTGTGAATTTTCAATATTATTGTTCTCATGTGTCTTCTCTTTGTTGTATCCATGTAACATATGGCCGATCCAAAATGGGGTTACAAGATTTCCTGTCCAGATTGATACACTTTTTATCTCTTCTCGTGCGTGAGTGAGTGATCCATCATCTTCAAAAGATGGTTTATCAATGCAATCCAGGCAGTCAGCTTTTTGTGAAGGACTACTAGTTTCTTCATTTGCATAGTTGCTTCTGAGATCATTCACCTCGTTGATAGTCTCGGTCACGTGTACCATCGGTTTGTAACACTGGAAAAAGAAATAGAAAACAGAACATAGGAATTAAATGTTACACCCATTGTATTTTTCATTGAGTAAAAGCTGTGAGCATTTAGCTAATTCAGTATTCAATGTTTTAAAGGCCAATTTTGCAAGTTATGCACCTGCAATTAAAAAAAGGAATCTTGTAAAAGATAATTACAAAAGGTAGCTACACTAATTATAATGGGAAATGTGTATCAATACGAACAGAAGTATGAGGCTAAATAATTGTTTCCTGACACGCAGCAAACAATAATGATCTTTTATGATGAAAACAAAAGTCACAATAATCTCAACTACAAATGCCCAACCCAAGAAAACAGCTTAAGGTAACAATTTAAAAAATTTGGTGACCGGGTGGATAAAGTCAGCAGGGACTGTGAAGCGTCTCACTGGGACATTTGCGTTCACACATGCACCTCTTCCGAAGAAAATACGGAGGATCTGCGGAGTCCAGTGCATATCTGAAAGCAGCTTTAGGGAAAAGAAGGCTTAAATTCAATTGTATATTGTATTTGTATAGTTATAATATACATTATCTGAAGGCACTTTAAATAGAAGTAAAATGTTATGATTATATCATGCTTATTTAAGTTCAGAATTTTGGGGTTATTTGGGTTATTTCTTGACAAGCTTTACATGATCTAGGGTTAGGGTTTTCCAGAGAAAATGCAATTCTTTCTCCATCTGTCCATTGCTGCCTCTCCTCTACCTTAACACTTGGTTTTAGCTCATGTCTCTTTAAGGGCCCCCTCTTACCATACAGCTCTGCTCTGATTGGTCAGCTAGCCATCTCTGTTGTGCTGGTTAACTGCTTCCAACATGTATAGGAAATTTCAGCCTGTGTGCTTTACCTGGCTTTGCTAGCAGGAGTGCCAGACTAGCCGTTAGGCATGCATAATGCAAATGTGGCCAAATGTGATGTTGTGGGGAATCGTGATGCCCGGAAGTATCAGTTGCATTACTGACAAGGTGTTTCAGGAGCTTAAGGAGCACTGTTTTCTTTGGGGGAGAAGATCTGCCTTTACCATGGACCTTTGTTTTTTTTACTTTACAGACATTTTACATAAACCCAAACAACGCTCTAGCAAAAAAAAGGGAAAAAGTGAACAAGCATAATATGTCTCCCCTAAGCCTAAATGGTGCAACTGGCGTAACGATAAGTTTGGATTCAAGATGATCAAGTTATGATTTACTTAGCCTAAGACCAGGAGAAAGACCACTTGGCGCATCTGGCCCCTAGTCCTTCAAATATCACACACACTGTCATGGTTAAAATATGACGTGTAATAGTTTGCCTTCAGTACAACATTAACTTTAGAAACAAACCTGTAACGTTCTTGCTTCCTGTAGTCCCACCGATGACTTGGGCGTATTCAATATGTCACTTGCTTCTTTCAGTTCACTGGACACAGAAGATTTGTCACTGTTGATTTGTGGATCTAAAGTGACAGTCTCTGCACAAGAGTTTCTCAGTGACAAGTCCAAAATCACAGATCCTTGGTCAACGACAAAGTTGTCATTTTTGCTGAGGTCCAAAACCTTTGAAATTGAAGGGTCTTGAGAGTCTGTTGGACTTGGGAAAGCACCAAATGAATTTGCCCTGTTCTCAGACTGAGCTGGTGGTGATACCATTTCACAGGACATTTCCAAAGAATCACTCTCTTCTGAACAAAGGTTTGTAAAGTTCGAGTCATCTTGAAAGAATCTGGCTGTTGACCGGCTGTAAAACAGACCAATCCACATGTGGACGATGAGTCGTAACTCATCACTGATGTCTTGAACTGAGGAATCCCACGGCCTATCAAAAATGGGAAATGTGTAAACATGAGCTCTTCAAGTTAAGTATCTCTTCATGTCTAAATGATGCGAAAAGTCATTCTTTGTATAAATAAGTAACAGAACATACATACCCATGCAAGGCTCGGACGATAGCTCTCCCCTTAGAGACACTTGCAAACTTGCTGTCTCTGCTGAAGTCATAGTTTTCCTTCCATTGTCTAGTGACACTGACAGATTTATCCTTATTAACAATGGTGCGTGAGTGACTGAACTTTTCCCTGCGTACCAAACATTTGTTCTGGTATTCTGAAGTCCTGCAGTGGTTGCGTTCATGTCTGTCTTCCTGGCCAACAGAGGGGCGAACAGTATGATCTCTACTCAAGTGTTGTTGATGGTGCAGCAATCTGGTAGAACCACTTAAAGGGGCTACCCGGAAGGTTGTACCTGGCAAACCCAACAGCAGAGAGAAAGACGAGGGCAATGAGTAACCATGTTCTTTAGATATCAAACCAACCAATTCCCTGTCTTCCACAGGGGGGCTTGGTGAAGAAGTCTCAAGAGGCTGAATGAATCTAGCAGCAGGCTGTCGAAGCAGAGAATGAAGAAGTGACTCTTGTCCAGCACTGGGAACATCTTTTATAAGGCCACACTTCTTGAAACTCGTCTCAGATTTTCCCTCAAGCGCTGGTTGTGGTGGAACCTTGTCAATACTGGCACTTAGGGCCAAGTCAGCAAGTAAGTTCAAAGCTTCAGTAGATGAGCAAGCATTGTTCAATTTTTCCGTACCAGTCTTCCTGACAGAATTATCCCTAAAACCCTCTTTGTGTTTGAGTTTGGGAAAATGAGTTGGGGTTTGAAAATGCAACCACCCTACGAAGACAAAACAGAGGAGAAAAAATAAAGTACATATATTAGTGTAAGGAACTTGCCACCAACATGTGAACTACTGTTTTAAATCGTGTTTGTCAAGCAATACTTTGGGTTCAGATGGATAGGACTGGCAAAAATGCAGAAAAAGCAAGAGAAGAGCAAAAGCAATTAATTAGCAAAGCACAGATAGCATTGTGAGGACAGTTGCAGAAGCCACAGAGCCAAGAAAATGTCAGTTATTTTTAAGGTCCTTCACAATATTCAACGGATTACACAAATTAAACCAAAAACATGCATTCCAAATCTCAGAATTTTGAAATATGACTTACATTTCTTTTTAATATTGTCTTCAGAGATGCCTTGATGCTTTTTGAGCATCTTAATCCTACCCCTTCTTGTGAAGATTGATGGAGGATTTTGTAGGATTTGAGACTGTTTGTTTGAAAGGGCTTGTTCTTGTGTCTCTGATGAGACTTCCTTAAATTGAGAGTCCTGACCCTCACTCTTTTGAACCTTATCTGGGTTCTCTTTCGGGGTCAGGCCAAGGGCATATGCAAAACGAGGGTCAACTGATAGCATGTTTGTCACTTCCTTGACATCCACATTAGTGTCCTGGACACTGGTCAAGGCCTCCAATGCCTCCGCATCATCTTTGCCCTTCGTGAGACGAGGCTCGGTGTGGGCAATACCTGTCGTTGTTTCCTTGGACACACTGAGACGAGGCTCGGTGTGGGCAATACCTGTCGTTGTTTCCTTGGACACACTGAGACAAGGCTCGGTGTGGGCAATACCTGTTGTTGTTTCCTTGGACACAAGGACATTGTTTTTTCTCTTTGCCTTTAACAGAACTGATTTTAGTTTACTCAAACTAAATTCACCCTTTTTTGCACACTTTCCTGGGAGGAGAGTACCAGTTCCTTTAACCTCTGTTGGAGGAGTGTCAGTGCCATCATTCTTTGAGGAATGCTCACTACTCACTGGATGCAAAGGCAATGAACAATTGTCTGATTGTCTAAACAGGCTATTTTCATTATTTGTAAAACTGGCCACAATGTTCTCAAAAAGATTCCTTCCATCCGTGGATATTATGTCATCCGTTTTGTCCACTGCTGTTAATGGCACAGTGTTTGACTCTTGCTCCATTTCGACTTTTTTGTGATCGTTCACAGAGGCATCAACCAACATTTTCTCAGAGCACTGTTCATCTATTGTACATTGAAACTTATGCTTTAAAGACTGAATCTGTTCAGCAAAAGCCACAGAGCCATGAGGAACCAAGATCCTTCCACATTCACTGATAACAGGCTTCAATTCCCAGCGCTCGGTTTTCCTTCTCAGGGGACAAAGTTCAAGATCCATTAAAATGGCGTCCTCCGAGCTCTGCTGTCCAGGGTCAGTTTTTTTCTCCTCTGCTACAGCTGAACCATGTGTAACGCATCTCACCTTTTTTTTGTATAAAAGTTTTCCAAAATTGCATTTTCGACTTAATTTTCTCCCATCAATATCCAATAGATTGTTCAACTGTGAGTCGCCAGATGATTCAGTTTCAACACAAGCTTTAGGCTTCTTTTCCAGACTTGGCCAGATTTTGGAATGCCCCTTCAGCAATTTCCTTCGTTTTGTTTCTGAGCTGTTGGTGACCTCTGGGCAATCTATAGTTTTAATTTTGACCGTCTTATGCAGAGAGTTGACTCCTGCTGTTTGTAATTTGGCTGCGGAAAAACCAGAAATCTGAAAGTCATCATGCTTTGTTGCTGTCATAGAACTGATCACATTTAAACTTTCATCAGTGACAGTTTGCTCTGCTGATGTGATGCTGACAATAAGCTCTGCTGACATGTCATCTGATGTCGGGGAGGATAAGGGAGTTTTGGCCCCCGTATCATATGTTTTGCTCAGTGCAGTCAGGTCAGATTTTGAATTGTCTTCAGTTGCATCTTCTGCTTGCAAATCATTTGGTACAACATTCTGAGGTACAGTTATGAAATCCACTTGTGCTCCAGTGCTTATTAGACAATTCTCCACAGATGTCACAGCATTTACAGGAGATTTCTGGTCTGTCAACTGGTCTTCTGAGCCCATGCCAATAGGATTGGTTGGTGCCTCCTCAGGAAATGACAGACAGTAGATATTGTCATCGAGGTCTTCCCTTTGCTCCCCCTCGTCAGCTGCCAGAATTTCTGAAGCCATGGACACTGGTAGTTGAAAGGAGACTGGTTTGCTCATGTATGACCTGAAGCTTTGTCGTGCTTTGTCAGTCCATTCGGGGGACGAGTAGAGGTTTGTGTGGTCATCCAGCACATCGTACTGATCTGGAAAGAGGCTGACTTCTCTTGATGGACATAAGTCCAACCCAGGGTTTATCAGTTCTGCGTAGCTCTGCATGTGCTGCCTCAACACGTCACACAGTTCTTCAGTTGAGTTGAGGGGTGTTTTCTCAACTACACCCTCTGCATAACTTAGCACTGGTAGAACCTGAAGGATTTCAGATGAAATGGTTGCCTTTATCTGTCCAGATTTTGTGCCTGTGATGAAAAAAAAAAAGAGGAAAGAATACTTCTAAATCTCTGGTTTGGCCTTATAACAAAACAAACTACAACTGTCACTGATTTGGGTTATTGTCATTGAATTTAAGGGGTGTGAAAAACACAAGATGAAAGTGAATGCATGCTGTACCTCTCTTTATGACCCGTGAGCCTGGAAAAATAAACATGCCTTGCAGGACCTCAGATGCATTCAAAGCATTATCTAAAAAAAAAAAAGGATTAGTTGAATTATGTAGTTGATAAAAGATTGCATCATATATGTCCCTGTTCATCATCATAATTTTCTTATCTTACCATCGATTGGGGAAAAATGGGATGAGTGCAACAGGATAAGAAAACCACCATCATTCAGTGGAACAGTGAGAGCCTGAGCAAATAAAAAAAACAAAGTCAGTTACTTAATTTAATTGTTACCTCTGCCAAGGAGGTTGTGTTTTCATCCATGTCTGTTTGATAGTTAGCAGTATGAAGCAAAAACTATTAAAACCATTTCCATTAAACTATGTGGAGGGATGGGGCATGACCCGAGACAGAACCCATTCAATTTTGGAGAGGATCCAGATAAACGGGCAGATTCAGGATTTCTTTAACATGGCGAGAACTCCGCTCTCTCTGAGTGCCCTTTCAGTTGGTTTGTTTGATCGTTTATCTGTCAGCACTTTCTTTTACTATGTTTTATGACAGGCAGGAAAGTTCCAGAGATAAAACCATGACTTGAAAGCGCAACATAAATGCAGTCCATTCACTGATTTAGTCAATTGACAGGAGGATTCTACATTGCTTGACAAATTCAATTGGTATAAGTATGGTTCTTTCGCCAAACTGAATAAACAATGTTATATATTCCTTTAACATTTTTGGAATGAAAGACAAAGCATTTTAATGTCTGAAAGATCTGTAATAAAAAGACTCACAATATCTTTCTCCTTGATCTCCTGCAGAAGCTGAGAGAGTGAGTTTGTATCTTTCGCCTCAGAAGGAACCAGCTCATACAGACTGCAGTATAAGCCACCAAGAAAGACTGAAAGACAGCAAAAGAGCCAAAATCATTACTATACATGAATTAAATCCAAGCATTTTGTTGAACATTCCTTTGCAATGTAACTCCTGGACAATAAAGACATTTTTTCTGATATCTGGAAAACCCACCTTCAGCAGAGAAGCAGGTTTCAAAGGCAGCCTTTGGCAACAGCTGCATCAGATCTATCATGGAAATGGCTTTCTCAACTTTGACCACTGGAGGCCTTAAACAGAAAACAAAGACAGAGAGAAAAATAGTCATTAAATTCAAGTCTAAGGTAATAAAGAGAGCAGTATATACTTCTCTTTGCACGTTTAACTTACAGTTTTGTAGGAATCAGTGCCCCTTTGGTGGACCTCAACCCAACATCATAGGACTGGGTGCCTATCTGAAGCTGACCCCTCCAGGCCATGTAATCACGAACTGAAATAAAATCACATACAACAACTATTAAAAAGCTATATGCATGCTCATTTCAGTTTATTAATAAATTAAATACACTCATGGGGCACTTATCAGGTATACCTGGGAAATTATACATGAAGTTGTGCATGTAAACCATGACAAAGCTGTTTTACTGGACATGCAAATGATCGCAAAAGAAATGACTGCCATTATTTAAATTTGAAGGTGTAAAATTATTTACATGAACAATATATTTCAAGACTGGCACACTTGGGCTGCGGCTGAATTACCAAATAATAAACCTTATGGAATTGCTATTGTACTGAATTTGCTAGATTTGCTGGATTTTACTTACCCAGTTTTTTCTTCTCACTGAAAAGAGAAATCAGGAAACCAGTTATCAAATATTCTTGACTTGTATTAAATGGTGTTGATATAGGCAGAGCAGAATTTGTGCTGCCATCATGTTACAGTACCTTGTAGCCTGTGGTGTTCGTATTGCTTTTGTGTCCGTATATGAAAATGATACAATAGCAAAAGGAACGGCAGCACTGGGAGATAGAGCTGTTTCACTGCTTTCCTCGTCCAACAGCTCATATAGGTAATACTGCAAATACAAAACAAAAGACTTCTGAGCTACCTTCATTCTTTCTTTCTTCACACACTTTGTCAAATATTAAGGTGCTCAGCAATACTGTGCTAACAAGGATGCATATAGACGAAGAGATAAAGACACTTGAGCTGCTTTCAGACATGCACTGAACTCCGGATAATTTCAACTGCAAATGTCCGAGTCAGTTGCTGCGGACACTCTCCAGAGTTCGCCAGCCCCCTCGTAAAAACTCCAGATAATGTCCACAATAATGTCCGATGAGCGGAAGCAGAAAAAGGTGTCAACTTGGAAATACAAAACGAGATTTAAGAGCTTTTGGTGATAAGGGCAGACACTGGTGTCGATGTGCTGTGAACAAAAACATGTGATATCCATATAGGAATTTATACGTGCATGCTGTGCCATCCCTTTGAGATCTTTCTGTTGTTGTGAATGAGTCTGATCGAAGAATCTCCTGCAACGTTCTTCATATGTGAAAGGCGACGACCTTACTGTGCAGACATTTTCCGGTGTTCATGTCTGAAAACGGCTATAGATGCCACTACAACAACATCTGACGACTTAAACAATACTACTATCGGGTGCCTCTATTTTATGAAATCAAAAGACTGTGTTACGATGTTACTTGCATGCATTTACATTTCCTTTCCATTTTAATTAAGTGGAAAATAAAGACGTGGGCAATCTCTTACAGAACAACTTGTCTCTGGAATCAAATCATCTCCTGAGTTAAGCACATCTCCAAGTTAAACTATCTGTTGACATTTCAGCACTCAGTCACATGCCTCTGCTTACCTGGGTTCTTTCAAAAGCAAGAAAGGAACTGGTTTTGGAAGATACTGAGGACAACTCTTCTGACTCATGGCAGTCAAACCCAACTGTGGGTGCTGTGAAATTCTGGGTGTAGTTCTCTGGAACCTTCTTAACTCTGCCCTGGTGGAAACAACAAAGGACAATGATTTAGCTCGTAAAATATTATGTTATAATAATAAATACATTTCAAAGTTCCCATTTTTTTTGAATACCTTTGTCAGCTTGATGATGGCAACGTATCCGGATTTTCCTTGATACCAGCGATTCAGATCCAAACAGTCAGAGTACATTGATATGTAAACACCTGAGTAGACACAGGAAACTTTCACTTGATGTGTTTTCCGGTAGAAATAAACACAGGGACACACTAAGATTTGAATACATTATAACAAACTACAATGTAACTACACATAACTTTGCAGTGACTTTCAAAAACAACTGAACAGCACACACCTTTAAAAATGAATGCCTCAACTGTCAAGGACACACCACATGTTTAACAGCTATCTGAATTACCTCACCCACTGAATGACAGATCATTTACATGCGACATCATTTTATCCTCAATCGTTAACAATAAGAAACTTTAAAAGAACAATTTACATCTGGAAAGTGTTGAATATTATAGATACTTTAAGCTTCACTGTACAAGTAAGAACACATATTGCTTCACACTGATCAGGGCCATACACTGAATTCTTATTTTCTACAAAGCCACTCAATAAACTTACAGATATTAAAACGTAGAGTTAATTAGATCTACAAAAGAAGAGGTAGAAGAAACAGGCAATGACTAGTTTGGCAGATTTGGTGGGTCTATTATACACCCTCACCTTAAGTATCCTGTCAAAGTGCTGTAAGTAACATGACAATAAAAAATACTAAAAGTATAACCTGTCCAAATGTCTCTGAAAATCAATAAAGCAAATTTGTGGTCCTAGCATTAGGAATTCACATCTTGGTTATGAAAATGTAGAAGAGGAAATCTGTTACATCACGTTTGGGATGTGGACAAGAACTCAAACAGATCCAAACAGAAACGGATGTTCGGTAACAGTGCAACGTTGCTACATTTAATTACACGTGACACAGCAGGGCTCTTGTTTTCATGGTCGTAATATTATACTACTGTTCGCTGAAAAACAGAGTCATTAAAAGGGACTTTGACCCGTGTTTACAATTTACAACATCCACACTTCAAACAGCCTGGGGCAGGCAGGGGTCTTCTGAAAATATAAACACATGTAGATGTGCAGAGATGCTGGTGTACACATGTCTGACCAGGTGGGAGTATTTGCACAGGTCTAACACGGCAAATATTTGACTGGCAACATTTCTAAATGGAAGTTAAGAGGCAAAACTTGATATATTAACAAAACATGTCACAGTTAAATGAGATTTAAAAAAAAAGTTGCACTAAGCAATGAAACTGGCAACACATACCGTCTCTCCCCCTCCTTCCAACACACTTCTATACACCAAATTACAGTTTCTGTTTCACAACACCTATTCTTCCACTTTCATTTCAAAACATTCATAAAGCTCCTCCACTTGCTTTCACTTTTAAAGGCAGTGGATCCCCATGCACTCAACTTGGACCATTTTTTTTAGCCTCATCTGCACTACAAACACTCTGAACAGCATAGATGCATGGATAATAACCTGGACACGGCGATCAAGGTAATAACTCCATAAAATAATTTAAATCAATAAGAAAGATTTAATGGATTAGTTGTATATGATCCGATGATCATTGTTTACAAATCTTACAAGAGCGTCATCTGCATAGAAACCGGATTGCTTGTTCATTCATAGCTGAGCTCTTCAATACGAAGTGGTGAGCTTACCACTGGGTGACCAAGTGTCAGTATGACGAAGTGAAGCAAATCAGAACTTACCTTTGATGGGATCTCCCAGAGTTGTGCAAGCACTCTTTCCTGTGAGAAGGCCTGTCTCTCCGAACAAATGAGCCTTTAAGCAAATAAAAATGAGAAAATCAGCGAGCTCTGGAACATGTACTGTCTCAGATGAGTCGTTGTAGCAAATCTGTACCTGGTTGACGTCATCAAACAGCAAAAACCCAAAGGTTTCCTTCAAATCCTCTTCTGAATATCCTGCTTGTCTTCTCTTTTCTCGGAACGCATTATACTAAAAGATTTTTAAAAAACAATGTTGCCTTAACTTTTTAATTAAAAACAGATGACGCAATGACAAAAATATCAATTATTTTACTAAATATAAATAGTTTGACAATTGTTTTAAATAGCATTCCATCAAATGTTGTACGGTGCTGTAATGTGAATGAATTGAAGTCAGAGTATTCCATGACATTGAAATGGTGGGATCAGATTTGGACTAACCTTCTCCTCCAGTTGCTCATTCTTGATCAACACTGCGGACTTATACTTGAAAGACTGCTTTGACTCTTCGTACAAGTACGCACTTTGAAGGGGAGCCAAAATCCTGCTTTGAAAGACGTCTGAAGAGTCTGACACAGGGACTAAAACACCTAAAAGTGAACACAAACCACAACAGCGTGTAAACTACAAGCTACTGAGCGAATTTACATTAAGTTGCGTTTTCGCTTTCTGCGAGCGAGAAAAGTTCCACCAGGCTGGGACTATTTGTCCTGAGAGACACGACAGAAGCGCCACGTCCTTCCCCGTGGAATCCAACGACATTTATAGTATATCTAATCATATATATATTTAATATATAACAATATAGGTGAGGTATAGTGGGGTCCACACACTCAAGTCACATCAATAGTCAAAGTTAAAGTTTCAGGAGGAGAAAGTGTTTGTCACCCTTACGCGCAGCACCGACATGTCCACTTTCCATCGCTGGATTTAGGAAATCTGTCGCTCTCCCTTTGCCATTCGCTGAAAACTCTTGTCTCTTCTTTTACACATAACCACAGACGTGTTAAAAGGTCCTGAGCGTGCTGTTGTGTCCACTAAACCTCTCAGAGTCACGCGAGCTTTCGCCGCAGTTTCGACTGACATATTAATGCGAAAAAACCAGGAAGTTACAGAATTGAGCCCAGTCAAACCCACGAAGGACCGAATATATCCGCTTAGGTTGACATTTCATATCGTTTCCCAGGTTAGATGTTCGGCTAATGGTGGAATCTCCTCGGTTTCCGACGTGCTTCGTTGTTCCGCTGATCGGCTCTGGTAGAGTCCTTCTCGAAAAAGAAACAGAAACCTACGGAGGAGAAAGCCTCCATTTTGAAAGTCAACGCAGGACTGCGGCGGCGGTGAGGCGGGTGTGTGCTTCGCCTGCCTCAACGACTGAATCATCATAAGCAAGACTATCGGAACTGTCGTTTTACACTGACGTGCCACAACACGTGTCACGACTTGGAGGACTAAACACTGGATTCTGCCATGAAGAGAAAGTTGAGATAAACCACAAACTTCAGGTTGTCAATATTTAACTACTAGAACAGTGGCAGAACCAACATGAGGTCTATTTATTCCTATTAGCGTGTTTTTGTGACCGGATATGAATTACTGCCCATGCTGTCACTGTCATTTATTTGTGTTTTTACTGTCATTTTTTATGTTTCACTGACCTGATCAGAGGTTAATGACAAAATAAAGTATCAAGTATTGACCATTTTTTTAGTCTATGGTTACTAAAGTGTCAAAAGTGTCAACAAATCCCTAACTATCCAAATCAACTCAACGTCAAGCTGCTTTCTGGATCCTAACACAGTAGCCCAATATATACACTTGTTTTTACCCGTAAGAACCGGATAAGACCTAGCTGGGTTCCATCATCAACCCATCTAGGCAAATTCACAAAGCAACTGAAACTTATGGGGCCACCATGGAAACTGGGGACAAAATTCAAAATGGTTGCGTCTCTTTGCTCTCACCACCAAAGTATGCAATCCATTGCTGTACCCACAATCACTTCCTTGTTCACTCATTTACTACTCCCTGTAAAATAGAACACCAATACTCAGTAGTAAGCTGTAAATTGAAATGTTGGACAGTGACTCATCATAAATTGGCGTCATCTCTGATCAATATTGCGCAACAGGATAGATAACTTTGTTTCTCACTTCCAACCAGTTGACTTTAATGTTTGACTGTTGAGTCAACATTAAAGAGGTTTTGAGCACAGTCGTATAATCTTAACCAAATGTTTATTTTAACAGTGACAACACACCCATCACTTAACCAGGCATTTAACCCAAACCACAAACATTTTTTAAAGTTCATCAATAGTTCTAAAATCTTTTGTGGTGTGGGAACATTTTCAATATGTGATATAATTGTGGAAACAATGTCCACAGCAATGTTATTGTTAAGGTTTTAAACTTACACATGAAAATGTGATTGTTTCTGTTTCTGAATTAACCAATTGCACATTACACCAAAAACAAGGATACTTGGGCAAGAGTAAGATAATGCAAAGTTAGTCTATTTATTGTGAGCCCTGGCTAACTTTCCTCAGCCAAATCTAATAATACTAGCTTACTTTAAAAATGGCTTCTCCTCACCATGAAATCAAATGTTACTGCTGGAACACAAACTGCATGTAGATGCATTTTCATAATTTTATATTGTGTATTTTAAGAGCTTTATTGTTACAGGTTAACAAGCTAGCGTAAACTATAATATAATCTGTGTTAGTATGAACAAGCTGAATAGAAAAAAAGTCAATAAATAAGCAAATTAGTTTTATAAGTTGAATTAATTTTCTTATTCCTGGCTGGGAGATATTTCTGTGTATTTTCTATTCTTTAAATCAATTATTTAACGAGGAGACTTCCTGCTTGTCAGTCGCCTACATTACCCAGAGTTCCACACCACTGTTTGTCTCTTTCAGGACTACACCTCAGCCCCTCGTCTGCCCACCGTGTTATTGTAGTGGTGATATCCCCTCTGTCATTATTGATCTGCTCCGACATGACTTTCACTTTTAGCGTAATCTACGTGGTTCGCGGAGGAGAGGAGCAGTAACATGAAATGGATGTCACCCGGGCCAGACCGTCCTTGTACGGAGAAATCGGTAAGTAGCTTAGAGCTGGTGACTAACCCGGGACAACTGTGCGAAACAGCGAACGAAGGCTAACAGTTGGTAGCTGTGATATCAGCCGGTTCATGTAGCTTTCATTTCATGGTGAGTAGCTGCAAGTCACTGTAGATATCGAGCTCAACGTCAGAAACAAGTGTTGGTAAATAAATGGAGAGCAGGGCACAAAGCTGGAAGCTCGTGAGTGAGGCCAGTGGGCTCTGAAGTACCTGTTGCACCATTTTTCACATAGTTTCTAGTTTTAACAGCAAAAGTTGCAGACTTCATTTATACAGAGATTGATATCACAGGGCAATGGAGCCAATAACGTGTATTACAACACAATAACAAATGATCCTTATATTATACTACAACACAATAACAAATGATCCTTATATTATACTACAACACAATAACAAATGATCCTTATATTATAATACAACACATTAACAAATGATCCTTATATTATACTACAACGCTATAACAAATTATCCTTACATTATAATACAACACAATAACAAATGATCCTTATATTATGATTCAACACAATAACAAATTATCCTTACAAAGTAATACAACACAATAACACACTCCTTACAATACAATACAACACAAATGGAATGATAAACACGTCACTTCCTGCGTCAGTTACTCGGCGCTGGACCACGCCCACTAATCACGCATTACGGTAAAAAAAACATCAAGTGTAGACCACACGGTAAAAATTTAACGTAAAGCAAATTAATGTTGTAAAACGAGGCTTACACAACATGGGTCAAAATTGACCCGGCTCAGTTTTTATTTTCTATATCTTTGCAGTGAATGAATTTCATCATTCAGTATTTCAGGTATTCCCAAATTAACTTGTTTATGATCATCACAAATCCTTATTTTAATTTTTCCTTTTTTCCTTTTTGAATAAAAATATTTTTGCGAAAAAAGACCTTTCTAATGCACAACATGGGTAAACAATGACCCGTATTCATTTCCTGTTTTATTTCATGTATGAGTGTTTCTTCGCTATATGTTTGAAATAAATGTATTTTATCATTTAATATTCTAAGTATTCATTAAATATCTTGTTTTTGATTACCACAAATCATTATCTTCCTTTTTCCTTCCTTACTTTATAAACAAACGTACATTTTGTATTTGTACATCACTTTGACACACATGGGTCAAAAATGAACCATCCACATACTGTATTCACTACGGAACACGTCAGACTTACGGTTGAGTTGAATGGCCATAAAGATGCTGCATGAAGAACAGGATGAGGAAAATTTGGAGGCAATACTTGGTCTTGATTCTGAGTCTGAAATCTCAGATGCTGAGGACCTAGACAATGTTCTACAGGATCAAGCTGGAGTTGTGGGTGTGTCTTGGAATTTAGCTCTCCTAAACGGAGAAGGCTCCTTGGATGACTTAGAAGACTCATCTTCATGTCATCAAAGGAGCCTTCTCCTAAATGAAGAAGAAAGAATAAGCTATAAGAGAATATAGCAAAGAAACACCCAGCCATGCATGAAATAACACAGGAAATGAATACAGGTAATTTTTGACCGATTTTGTATATGTTTCTGCTGTACCTTGCAGAACTGAGGGCAATGGAGAATAAAGAGAAGAGAGACCAGTGAGGAAGTGGCGACAATGAAAAATTAGGAAAAGGTGGCAGATGACACTATAGTTCTAGAGCCAAGTGAGCGGGAATCAGAACTCAGGAGAAAGAGAATCTGCTAAATCAAAATCTGGAGCTCTTTGAATTGCTGGTACAAGAGAAGAGTTTCAGTAATGACCTCAATATCTAGCTCTGCGAAACAAAGATGACTCCGGAGAGATACAATGAGGTCAAAGCAAAGCTGACGGCTTTTTCGACGGCTTGAACATACTCGAAAACTCACCAAACTTCGCAGGTGCGTCAGGCCTGGTTAAAATTTACGTATTCTGGAGTAATTGGAAATGGTTGTGGCAAAATGGCTCAACAGCGCCCCCTAAAACGCAGCAAATCTGTCTGCTTTAACCAATCTTCACAAAATTCGGTACACTCGTGTAACATGACCGGACGAAAAAAAAAGGCCTGCCACTAATTTGATTAACGCAACAGGAAGTTGGCCATTTTGGATTTAGTGTCCATTTTGGCCATTTAACACTAAAGGTGTGCATCTTCACTAGCCTCACTATTCGAATCGATTACGATCCAGCATTCAACGATTCGATTTACAAAGATGTATCGCAATGCATTTCAATGTATCACATCCACAATTTCTCTATTACTGCACATGGCTGCTTTTTCATCATTTAATAAAATCTGTCTGTTCTAATGTTTTCACTAACTTTATAAAAACCTGCTGAATTCATATTTATGTTGCTGGATAAACAGGGCGTCACTCTTCACACAAACTGATAATCACATGTATTTAGTTATTAATCGATGATGTCGGATCATGACTCCGGATTGTTCGGTCACTTTAACACTGAAGTTCTGACTTTGTGCGTCACGTTACGTTACATGTGTCTTACAAACTCTAGAGAGACTCAAACAAACACTAACTATTACAGTCTAAACCATCAAGTTCAGACCACACAGTGACAATTTTAAATCAAATTAAAGTTGTAAAAGGAGGCTTACTTCCTGTTGCCAGTGGGTGGCGCTATCGCTACATACAGACTAATAGCTCTGTTCAGGTTGGGGCTCTGATGAAGCCTGAGCAATTTGGGGCCAATTGGACAATGTGCAGTGAAGTTAAAAAATACTTCCCGTTTCATGACAAATCAGTAAGTGGCGCTATGACCCTGAGTTAATATTCCCATATGGAGCTGTTCAGGCCAGAGCTCTGATCATAGGTGATTATTTTGGTGCTGATTGGACAATGCACAGTGGAGTCTTTAAAAAAAAGTTGTTTTCACAGGCAATCAGTAGGTGACGCTATGACCGTGAGTTAATATTGACATATGGAGCTGTTCAGGCCGGGACACTGATCATGTGACAGAGTTGTGGTGCTGATTGGACAATGCACAGTGGAGTTGTGACAACTTCGTCTCCTTTGGTGAAGGATCAACCTTCGCTGCACCTCAATGTTTACATGGTTACAGGAAATGTCACAATTCTGACCAAGAAGGTCTTATGACTTGTCTGAGCTCATTTGAGCTGTAAATTGTAAAGCAGCCATTGTGTTTTCTTACAATGTAATAAAACACATTAGTCAACCTCTTACAATGTAATATAAAACAATAACATACTCCTGACAATGTAATATATGTATATACTGATAAATTCAACTGCAGTACAACAGGATCAAGACCTATTCAAGGGATTTATGTCTCTTGTTTTGGTTAAGAATTGGTTAAAAAACTTCTGCGGCTCTCAAATATCACTTTGTGTTTGAGCCAAAATGAGAAACAAACAAATATTTCTATTGTGCTTTTTAACATTGAAGTGACTAAATAAACTGGAACTTGGAGAGAAGATTGAATTAATCTTAAGTCAACACTCACAAACCTAGAAAGATTAATTCACATAAACAGACAGACAGAGTTTTTGTTTGGTGTCACATGTTTGCAGCTCACGGCCTTGGATTCTGGACGGACCGGTCAGCTGTGCATGAGGCCGCCGCACAGGGCAGGGCGCTGCAGCTGCAGCAGCTGATCGAGGGAGGTGCAGCAGTAAACATCGTGGCTATTGACTCTATCACGCCGCTGCATGAGGCATGCATACAGGGCCAGACCCAATGTGTCCGACTGCTGCTGGGCGCTGGTGCACAGGTGAACAGTTCCACCAGAATTGAGTCAAGTGAATGTCTTAGCTCATCAGAGCATGATAGACTGATTGTATGTACGACTTTGTTATACCTCTGTGTCCGACAGGTGGATGCCCGCAACATCGACGGTAGCACTCCACTGTGTGATGCCTGTGCTGCTGGAAGCCTTGAATGTGTCAAGCTATTGTTGGAGTATGGAGCCACAGTTAACCCTCAGCTGTTTACCTTCTCACCTCTTCACGAGGCGTGCATGGGAGGTGCGTCATGTTATGTACAACATCAGACAAGAATGTACTTTGAAGCACGAATCTGTGCATCAAGATGTATTTGCCTCACTGGTGTCACTTTACCAGAGTTTATAATGTGTTAGTGCAGGAGAAACATCAGGAAAAATAGTTTTCCTTTGTTTGTGGAAAACGTTCATAACGTTCTGAAATAAATTAGAATAGTTAAGGTAGGTCTTAGTCACACAAAGTTACCCATTGATTTTTGATTAATTTTACTCATGATTTCCAGTTTAAACAATTTGATTTAATCGCAAATTTAGAAAATTTACCCAGAGGTAGAGACAAAGCTGAACAGAGGAAGCTCAGTACAATATGAAAACGTGTCCCTGTGATCAAAAGCGATTGACTATTGAGCTCTTGATTCATATTTAAAATAATTTGTGGATGTGGAAATTAGAAAAAACTATGGAACAAAGTGTACAGGCTATGGACTGGTAAGGAGAATCCACTAAGGTGAAACTTCAGCCAAAATCTATTCAAGCTAAACAACAGCTCCTGTGCTCTTTAAAGGACAAATCATTTCACAGCCACCTTTCAAGCCCACAGGAAATAAGTATCTCCTAACCTTTCTGTGCTCAGAGAGACATTTCATTTTGTTCTAAATAAATAAATTTGTCCTTTCTCTCACGAAAGGTAATTCAGATTGTGTTCAGCTCATGATTGATCAAGGAGCTTTCATGGAGGCCCACGACTGCCACTACGGGACACCGCTTCATGTAGCCTGTGCCAGGCAACACTACGACTGCGCCAAAGTTCTCCTCAGTGCAGGTGAGTCCATTTTTTTATTCTCTGCAAACCACAAGTGAGTTAAATTAAATGTAACAATATGTTTATATCAAAATCTTATTGTTAATATATTTTTAAATACATTTCAGTCAGACAACTCGCGTTCAAATGTTTAGTGCAGCAGTAGAACAGGTTTAGTGTTTTGCGTCTAGGCTCCAACTAAGTAACTCCCCTATATGATTACACAGGAATGATGGGAGTGATTAGCAAATACTTGTAACCCCCCCGTTGGAGCCTACAGGTGGATGCTGGGGGGGGGCTGAAGCAACTGGTAGCAATACTGCAGCAGCAGTGCGAGCAAAGGGGATGATGGGAAATGTCTCTCTGCTTAAGTAGCCCACCTGATAAGGTGGGTGTTTATTATAGATGGTTGTGGAGAGTGAGGTATGTCACATGATGAATGTCACATGATTGGCGCAGCGCAGCTCGAGTTGGCTGCCTGAACTAGCTCGCCGGCATCGCTCCATTTATTACACAATCTGTCACTTTTTAAAAAACTGTAAATGTTACATCTACATCATGATATTCAGTATTCGGATAATTACCACAACAAAGTCAACTTGATTTTGTCTTCATGGGACAACATTGATATCTCTGAATAACTGTGAGTAAAACTTTTTAGCTGTTTGACTCGATTAATAGTCATTTTACAACTTAAAATATCCCTATTTTTGTGTAGATAGGAAACTATATAACTCTGGACACCTACAGCGTTAGTAACCGTTAAAGGGATAGTTCACCGAAAAATGATAATTCACCCATTATCTATTAGTGACCTATCTTCAGACGTAAAGACGCATTCAAGGACTGTCGGAAATGCTAACGTCTGCTAGCTTAACCAATTCTGGTGGACTTTTAGGCTTAAAATACGGTGGAAATTACCTTGTTTCGAGTCGAATATGAATGGCGAGACTTGGGAACACTTCGATGACACCACACGAGCAGTACGGAGCAGCATGTTTCCTGTTGTTTTTAATGAGTGAATAATCATTTTTGGGTGAACTATCCCTTTAAGACTGGTGTAGAGATTCACAGTAGGACGGTGAAGTGATGGAGCATGTCTGTTGTTTACTTTCGATATGACTGTTTTTTGTGCCTGTTATTTGTCACAGTTATACAAACTGAGAGCCTGCTTTTGCTCAGCTTGTTAACATGTCTCATCACGTCTATATTTCACATGAGGGAGATTTAGTTTAACAGCAGGTTTGTTTTCATCTGTACCTTAAATGATATAAAGTTATTATGACATTCATAGTTCATGTACTTCTCACTCATGCCGTTCTGTTTTTTTCTTTCCCTTAGGGGCAAACGTTAATGCTGCCAAGCTACATGAGACTGCCCTTCATCATGCAGCCAAAGCAAAGAATGTTGACTTAGTTGAGCTACTTGTGGAATTTGGGGGGAACGTGTATGCCAGGGACAACCTGAACAAAAAACCCATCCACTACACCAGTCTGGGATCTCCCTGTTACCTCTGCATTGAGTTCTATGAAAGTAAGTTTGTTTACACACAGTCTGCATATCTTAATGTCTCTATGTACGGTATCATCAGTGGCCCTGTTCAGAACTGGTATTAACATCCGTCTCCAGAGACACGATCACAAGTACACAGCTTGAAGTTTGTCACTTCACACATGGCATTACAATGTTTCTCCACATGTGACTTCAGAGACCACATGTGATCAGATCTCACCTCCCTGCTCTACATGCAAACACACATTATTTCTGTTTACAAAGAGCATCGATGTTGTTTTTCACCAGTTCAACTATACAGATGGCTCCGTCAGTGTATCTGTGAGTTAGTGTGAGTCAGTGTGAAAGGGAGAGAGAGAGGGAAAGCGGGGCCAGGAGAGGCTGAGGCCTGGGCCACACTGAGTGCGTGTGCAGCGTGTGACGACTGTGTTGCTGATCTGCTGCGTGAGGTTTCTGTTGCTACTACTGTATTTCCTACATTAAAAGTAGCCTATGTGCTCAACGAAATGCCAGGACATTAAGGTATGAAGATGTTCTGGTCTTACAATAACAATAAAACCCTTGTTAAACAAATGAATGGATTCAGTTTACAGAAACATTAGAGTAAATATAGAAAAATAGGTGAGACCCCTAGAAGAGCAGCACTGCTCACACGCCTGAGACACGTGGCTCTAAACTGATAACATGGGCGCCGAAATGAAAAGCAAGACTTTCTGTGACACACAAGCGCCGTTCATACTCTACACCCAGTGTGGCCCGGGGCGCCAGAGAAAAAGTATAATATCAATATATGGTTGAAGTTCATGTTAATATAGTGGTGGTGGTCACATATATTTCAGTGTGTGGAAAACTCTACTTTTACCAACTCTACTTTTGGTTCCTTTTGAAACTGCAGTGGACGTCACAACAGAGGAAGTCAACTGACTATGACTCATTTGGGTTCACACAGTAGAAAAAATGTGGCCACATGTGTCCCAGGCCACTTCTCAGTGTGTTCTGGGTACAGGATGATGATACCCAGGATGATAATGCACAGGGCCTAAGAGCAGCAGTAAAATTAAATGGCCTCTCTTGTTTTCTCTGCCTTAGATACTCCCCTCAGTCTCCAGCAGATCAGCAGAGTGACAGTGAGGAGGACTCTCGGCACAAGAGCCCATGAGGTGGTTTCCCAGCTGGGCCTGCCCAATCGCATCATACGATTTCTTTCTTACACACCACCTCCAGTTATTGAACTTTTATCACTTTGAGAAACTTGGGATGCAGCTCTGAAGAGGTTAAATACAGACCTGTTACGTGTGCTGTGGATCTCTCTCTAAAGGAAGTCATATGACAGGATGTTGGCGCTGGCTGAAGAGCAGCACAGATGAAATATCTGAACACTGCCAGACTTGTAGGTGCATAGAGAAGTCATTAGGCTGTTGATCCATGCTAACTATCAGTAATAATGTTACATTAGCAGATGTGTTAATGGTAAAGGAAAGTAGAGCCATGATACACCATCAGCTCATCAAGATCCAATATTATGACAAATCTGTATGCAAACCACTGCCAACTAACACAAGAGACTCAACATTCACACAAGTAAAAACCACACCCCTGCATATGATAGGAGGGGAAGGAACAGTATCCACGAGCTGAAAGTATTTCTGCTCCACGTGCAGAAATGTGGTTCCTCGCAACCTCTCAACATCACCCGACGGTCGCTGACTCGTCAAGCTGAATTTTTTTTCTTTGGAGGCGGGGACAGTGGCAGTTACTCACCTCCTTTGATTGGTCACTTTCAATACTCCAGTGATCAGCCTATCTCTGATCTTCTAACGCCTCTCTTGGCGGCAGAATCATCAATAATACTGTATGTCCGGGAAATGTCGCAGTTTGAGAAAAAAGAGGTGCAATGAGCAAGCCACTTCTATAATGCCCTTAACATAAGTAAATAGTGCATAGACAAGATGTAGACAGCAACGGTATACATGAACCACGAATTTTACAGGTGCTGCAGAAAGGGCAGGGGGGAAGATCAGCGATAGGGTGGAGGCCTTGCGACCAATCCAAGGAGGGGAGCATCAGCCACTGTTCCCACATCCACAGCGAATTTCGAGACTAAATTAACGCCTTAGCTACACTTAACATTTCACTGGAGTCGAGTTATCTGTCCACCAAGTTAATGTGAAGTCTCATACTTTTTCACCTTTCACCTCTAGTCTAACAACTCCTCACCACTTATTTACATCAAGTATCATGCTTGCCAAGTAGTTGTAAACTGGCTGCTAATGGTGGTTTCGAGAGGTAAGGCCAGTTTAACGGCTGAAAGATCATAACAACTGGCCGGTAAAGGCCATGCACACCAACGTCAGCTCTTCGTACTTGTTACGCCGGAACAAACTACACCTTTAATAGAACACTGTGTTAACCTCAGATCTGTCCCATCATAGATCAGCTCACCTACAAACTAAGCTGTGTAAAAATCAGCCACAACAAAGGAGCACATGTTGGGCAGCTTTTGATCTAAGTATATAATATTGCCTAATGGAGGTTGAAGTAAATCAACATGTACTTGTCTTGCTCATCATGACCAAGTAAACTTGAATGTAAGTCCACATAGATCCTGTAAAACTTTGTTCCACCTTAAGGGAACTTGAAGTGGTCTCACTAGGATTGTATTTATTTGTATATATTCAGGGAGTATTTATTTTTCATGGAAATTTGTAAATAATGTGGTTTTACCTTTATTCAATTTGTGTAAATAAACAGAACAAAACTATTTTTATTGTGTGTATTTTAATGTATTTCAATTTATAGATTTAGAATTTAAAATTAGTAAATTTTCTGCTGATTAATTTTCATCTTGTATTGAAATGATTACCTTCACTAAGGAGGTTATATTTTCTATGTTTGTTTGTTTGTTATTCTGTCTTTTTGATCTGAACCGGTTTACATGAACCTTTGTGGATGGCTGGGGCTTGAACTAAGGAAGAACCTATTAAAACTGATTGGAGCGGATCTGGATAAACAGGAAGATCAGGGATTTTCCCTCCATTTTATTTAACATGGTTGGATCGGATGTTGAGGTATGCGGTCTCCAAGCAACCTTCTACCTGGAAACTGACGTGGGACATAGGTAAATACAAAGACTGTATCTCATTCATTTAAAATGATATCAAGACCTTAATTAGGGAGCCTTGGAAAGAAAATGTCAGGAACAAAGTGTCAAAATTACTGTAAATAATTGTTGGGACAAAGTAGTTAAAAAGCAATCAATTACATTATGAGTCTAACCAAGGGTTGCAATGCGAAGAAAGACATTTCAAATAATGGGGAGATGATTTGCACACCACTGATATCATTAAACAATGAGATGTAGGTGAACAGTAATCTGAGCTGAGTTATTGTTCTAATCTGGGCTGTGATGTTAACAGCAAGTGAGAGTGTTCAGTTCAGGAGTAAAAAATAAACGTCACTTAAACCTTTTGGTCTGATCAAAACTGATGAGAAATCTGCACAGCAGCCTTTTTACAGTCCTCACAGACAGAAGTTCTCATCACATGACCGAGCCCCGACATAGAGCCATCAGGGTGGCCTGGTACAAAGGAAAAAATATATATATACTGAAGTTTAGAGGAGAGAAATCTGCCGCTACAGTCTGGCATGATTGTCAGATGTAAGCAGGGAAAGTAGATACATTCATTCAGTCTGACTCATTTGAAAACGTGTCTCAGCCTGGGCCGCTGCTTAAAAGTCTGACAGGTTGTTATTGGTATGTAGAGAACCATTGTGATGCCCCAAAAAATTGTGATGTCAGAGAAGGTGTGTTTAACATTAAGAATTTATTAAGTCACCTTATTAGACTGTGCAAAACAGTGATTGTGTACCTTTTATTTTGAAATGTTTATCATATTACATGTTTGTTTTGTAAATTATGTTAGAGTTTTTTTTTTTTACATTTTTACCTTAACAGAGGAAGACATGAGCATAAGAATGCATTTATAGGCCATTTGTGTGTATCTCAAGTTTACCAAAAATATATAAAAGGAGACAAAGGGACCTTTTTTAGCAATAATCTTTTGTACCATTAATGTCACGCAGACCAATAAGTTTGTATTTTCTTACCGTCCTAAAGGTGTCTCTGTCCATGGTTTACTTTACAGAGTCAGGAGACATCAGTGAAGATTCTATGGAGTTAGACTGAAGTGTGTGTATGTCCTATAAACACATTGGAATTTGTTTTTATGGGAATTTGTTGGAAAACTTTGTCAGTGAAAAGCTGAACCCAAGTTTCTCTCCCAGACAACGATTGTGTAAATCTGATGTCAGATTGTGCAATGAAGGCCTTGTTCGTTACAGCACTAGCTAGGATGTAGATTATATCATAATGGAAGAAACCCATAATGAGTCATACCAAAAAGTATATACAGGCCTTAGCCATGGTGATGACACTCCAGAGTAGCAGAAGGAGGAAGTGGACGTTTGGCTTTAGTCAAACTCGAGTGAGTTTTGTTTTCTCCTAGACTTTATTTAAAACGGTATTTAAAATTTATGAGAATTTGACCCTCCATTTCTGACACTGTCTATAATCAGTGCAGAGATGAACATCCACCCTTTTGATTGACAGCCAAAGATCTTTCCACGTTTTTCTTACAACTGTAAACTTACGTCTCAGCCCATGATTGCGCAATGTAAAGGGAACTCAATGTCCTCCTCAAGGACATGTAGACATGTGGACAGGAGGAGCCAGAGGTCAAATCCTGCGATAAATGTACAACCTGCTCTACCTGGTGAGTCACATGCATTGAAACATACAGAGTAAATATATTTACAATTAATACTGTAGCTGCCAAGAATACAGGAAGATACACAAACACAACAATATTTGAACGGTCACATTGGGACATAAAAAGGTTTGAGAATTGAAAAGTTAACTGAGGTAATAAAATGGTGGGAATGTAAAAGGTGGCTGTCTTGAAACCGGCTACTCCACTCAGAGGAAGCATAAGGGGCCATGGTAAAGGGACAGTGGAGACAAATACCTGTTATACTGGCAGCGTAGCTTTTAGTTTTACTCAAACCAAACAGAGAAACCGCATGGAGCTCTGCAATTGGCTTCTTCAAACTACACATTCAATACTGTTTTACTGTATTTCAGTAAAAAACTAAATGTGAGGAAGATGGTTTCAACAATGCTTCACTTTAGTTGTTAGTGTTGGTGAGATACCATGAGCTATAAATACTGCAGCTGCTCACCAGCTGACACTTTGCAAGAGGCCCCTTTGTTTTCTCTGTGGATTTTAAACACAGTGATTGTGCATCTCCTCTTCACCAGCGAGTGTCAACGGATAATCTTCGGTTTTACAGCATCAACACCTGACAAACAAACAAAGGCTTTACAAGAGATATTTGAGTAAAATTCCATTAACCAAGAACTTGATAAAAAAAAAAAAATCAACCCTGTTAATGCAAATTATTCTACAGCCTCTAATTATATATTCAAAGCCTGTAAAGGCAAAACAAATTAACTGGGGGCAGATCAAACTCATTAATCAACAAGTCATCAGCATTAGATAAAAACAGTGGAAAAGTAGAAAGTGGGAGTCTAATGTGCTTTTTTATTTATTTAACATTTTGACTATAAAACTGCAGAAAACTACATTATAGATGCATTTTCTTTTCCCACATTAAGTATAAAAGGAGTCAACTTTACATTTCACCTCAGCTTGTGTTTGCTTTACAAATGTTGAGACACACTGTCAAACCGCTCTGTCAACAGTGAAGGGAAGTGACTCAGGGGTCAGAGTACAACCCAGAGGATGTGTTGTAACAACAAAACTCACACACACTCACACTCAGTATTCATTTTACGTACAAGCACATTTTATTTTTTCCTGCTGAATACATCTAGGTTCATTTAATTTTCTCTCTGAAATGTTTTTAACCTAATTGTATGTTTTTACTGCCAATGTTCTGCTTATCATCGTTTATCTTTTTAGCTCTGTGAGGCCATCACAATTTGTCCCTGCTTCCTGGTAACACTCACAACAGACAGCTGCACACACACGATCTCTACTTACACAAAAAAACAAGAAAATAGAAACGTGTCAACACTGGAATGAAAAATGAAATAAGAGCTACAAGTGGTTTGAAGTAGTTTAAAGGTTCAGTGTGTAGAATTGAGTGACATCTAGTGGTGAGTGGTTGCATGTTGCAGCTAAATATCCCTCACCTCACCCTCCCCTTCCAAACATTAAACAGAGAACCTCTCCTGATGTAAATATTAAGTATTTAAATATAAAGGGCCCATTCTAGGTTAAAGAAAACAACAATTTGTACAATTTAGAGGAAACACACTAGTGAAAACATCCCTAGGATTATTTTATATTCAGTTTCTACCAATAGATCCTTTCACCTAAATCTCACACACTGAACCTTTAAAGTTATGTAGATAGAGAAAACCCTAATTCCACATATTTCACTGATGTAAACACGTTTCAGTCACACTGGCATGTATCACTTTTTTTTGTAAACTAATTACAAGTTTTAAAGACAAAAGTTATATTTACATTTGGACGGAAATGATTGGCTAGGCTTTTTCAGTGCATGGACGAAGCTAAAGCACTAAACAGTGGTCGCGTGATAATTCAATGACATGTGACAAAGACGTCACATGTGCCGGTCTGAGCGGAACCCATATGTGAACCACCAGGTTAAATGTCTACACCCCAGTTTCCTTCCTCTTCATTGAGCCTCGTAACGTCTTGTCCAGTCTGGTTTTGGAGAGCGTCTGAGGCCTGAGTTTAGGGCCCAAGACGGGTGGACAGTTCTCGTCCGTCTCTTCGTCACAGATGGTGGCTGAGAGGGTGGAAGAGCGGCGTTTTGCTCGGATGGCTTCTCCCTGCTGAACCCTAGGTGGAACCTCCTGCTGCTGCTGAGCCATCGCAGTGCGCAGACAGTTGAGCCACTGCTGTTTGTGGTAGACGTCGTTGAAAAGCAGGGTGTGGGACTGGCCATGGGAAGGATCCAGGGAGCTCACACGGAAAATGTTCTTCACTGGAGGGACACAGTAAGCAAGGAAACAGTCTCAAAAGATCTCTTAAGGATGTGACAGATGATAAAATCCATGAATTACATCCATTATCTTTAACATTTATCCTTTAAACGTGCAATATGTAACTTTGGCCACGTGGGGTCTCTCAATCAAAACAATAACAAAAGATGTGTTATTGTTTGATGGGATCACGGAAGTTGTTGTCTTCACCATGATTGCAAATGAAAATGCAGATAAAAATCTACATGATGTGACTCAATGTTGATGCAAATCCTGTTCATTGATGGGGTAATGTATTAAAGTCAAAGAAGGAAAAAACCTTCCTCATATGTCCATTGCCCCGCAAGTTATAGCAGAGACGGACAAAGCCGCAGGTAAAGCAGATATGATGCAATTAAAAGGCGACTGAAATGAAACCAAACTTTACATAACCTGTTGTTGGGCCACAAACATCACAAGTGACTCATCTCAGCATTTCACACTGCCGCCCTCTGGAAGACGCTACAGGTCCTTAAAAACTCTCACTTCCAGACTCTTATCAAGCTTTTATCCAAGTGAGGTTGGAGAACTCCACCAAGTGCAATAAAATCCAACTGTGCAATATCATCATCATGTGCAATGTAACGATATGAAATATGATATTGGTTGAGAGGTGGGAAACATCCTGGACAGATCTCCAGTATATCGCAGGGCCCAGATACAGAGACAACCGAACCCCAATCTGTATTCCAGAAAGTACAAATATACTAAACTACTACTTAGCTGCTGCTGTAATACAGGTAGATATAGTAAATATGTTTTTACTTTTCTGTGAAAGTTAATTATCACTAACTTCTGTGTTACATTGGCTCAGGCCTGTTTGTGCAACAGCAAATCGGACGTTGTAGCAAAGAGAAGATTCAAGTTAAGCTCCGCTGAATAGTGAAGCCTCAAAGAAACTCCTCCCTTACAGATCAGGACATGTTCACAGTGTAACTGGCATGATTTTAAAAAGCTTTTAAATCGACAGAGTGGGTGAGACCTCTTATTCATCTATGAAGAGTCACAACAAAGAAAAAATCCAAGAGCACAAAATGACAAATTATTTTTCTGTCAAAAAACGAAAAGGTAACAAATTTACAACGATACAAAATAAACAAAAGGAGGAACTTTACCAAATAATTTGTGAAACCATAAAAATTTCTAAATGGCAACACAGCCCTACCTCAACACAGGTTTGGAGGGTAACACAAACTCAACCTACCTTTCTCTGTGTTGGTGAAAGCCCCTCTGAACGACCCCCCCATGCGGATCTCTCCGTCCTGCACTTCCTCCAGAGCCAGGTCCCGGACTGGGATTGGCTGTCGATACACCTGGAAGCAGCTTCTCTCATTACGTGTCACCGGCCGCGTCAAAACCAGCAGCTCAGAGAAGAGAAACACGTGCAGCCTCTGTGGAGAGATACATTGACAGAGTGAAATTGACTTTGATGAACACATACAGCATGTTGACAGTACTTTTAAAGCATGTGGGTGGTAAATGATAAGAGATTAATCCTGATTCTCACCGAGCCACTCTTGTTCCGCAGCTCCCCATGACACAGTAGGGTCTTACAGTTGTCTATGAGAGGGTCTCGCTGCTTCTCATCCAGATACTCCAGTTTGTCGATATAATACTGACACTCAGACTCCCCATTCCTCAGATTGATGTCAGACAGAATCTCCTGGATTATAGAAATCTGGATAATTAAAGAAAAAATTATCAGGAAACAGTAACAGTAAGAAGCCCATAGCTAAACATAAGCAACAACACGTATATCTGTGACAGTAGAGATGTGTATGAGGCAGATATATCGTACAGCTCTCTCCAGACTGATGACGTCTGGGTGATCAGGAGGAGTGTGTCTGAGGATCTCTCGCAGCAGCAGCGGGTACTTCACCAGGCGTGAACGTGGGATGTCCAGGAAGCTCCACAGGTCAAGTTTTCTGCTGAAGGGCGACTCGAGACAGCGCTGCAGGAAGTCCTGCACCCGCCTGTCCTGCTTCTTCTGGTCGAGCAGCGCTTTGGCTGCGAGCTGGTTGCTGCAGTAGTTTTTGTAATCGTTCAGACCAGGCAGCTGAGAAGATAAAAGAATCAGTTTCCAACTGTTTGTAGCTCTATTCACAACAACACAGACACGGGTCGGATCTTTGAAATGAGCATTTGTTGCTTGGGTTTTTCCCATCTCTCCCTCTGTGATAAATCCTCATCATTATCACGGTGTGAGAACTACGTTTATGAATGAACACAGTACAAAATATCTCAATACATTATGCAGCAAGTGGCATTAATAATAATAGAGATAGAACGACACTCAGCACCCACAGGGGAAATGAATACCTTGTTGGCTGCTTGTGGTAAAAAGAGGATTAAAGTTCCTTGAAAAGTTCTTAAAGTTGTCTTAAAATCTCTCTAAACATACGTAAACATTACTTCCAGATGAGAACCACACAATGTTAACTATTAACTACTGCACATTTACAACATTTTAGTAATTCATGTTCATGTAACCTTACATCAACTGAATATTTATCTATTGCATGAATTACTAAAATTTATCATGAACTCGTGAATTTATAGAGCAGTGACAATGTTCTAGATTATTGAAAGCATTTAAAGATTATATAGCAAGGTATCTGCACTTTTTGAAAAGTCTTAAATAATAAATTGAATAGTACTGACTTCAGTTTCCTTCGAAAAGTCTTTCATTTAATTTGATAAATATTTCTTCTTGCTTTTATTACAGAATTGTAATAGAATGTTACTGCAGGCTGTCAGGAGATTTAGTACATTTTAATTAATTATACCTCTAAACTAAAAAGTACAATTGTTTTGAAGGTGAATGAAGCTGCGGCAGGTCTGTCCTTGAGTGAAGTGTCAGTCGTCCCCATTGAACCTATAGCCAATACTGTCCCAATTGGGAAGTCTCCAAAAACTCTATTATTGAAAATAATCAAGCATTAATTGCAATAATGCATACTTAACTTGTCATATAAAGAAAATGTATTGATATATACACTGCAGGGAACTATTGAAAAAAATGTAATAATAATAAATAACTACGTGTATAGTCGCTCCAGGTTTTCTTTCCATTCTACTTTATTTCTCTGGTATTAAACTGTGTTGTAAGTGGCATTAAAAGATCTTTAAAAGATCCAATAGGAGCCATGTGTGTAAGTTTAACTCTCTTAGAATCTTCGGGAAATGTATCCGTTTACATAAGCATCTCAATTTGCTTGTGTTTCTTGAAGACGTTTACCGCTCGTCCAAGAGGCTTCTTCAGTTCGAACTGACCCACTAACTGGTGGGGGTTTCAACGACCGGCCTGTTTAACATAACGACTCTCAACATAGGTAAATACCTGAATACCTAAATACCCGAAACCTCCCAATAGTCAGTGAGACCTGAAGGAGCCTCTTGGATAAGAGGAGAAACATCGTCTTGAAACACAAGCAAGTCCAGTTGACTACATACACATGTTCAACCTCTGATGATTCCATGACCTTGATAGAGAATCTTCACAGATATTCTCTGAAAGTGTTATCATCTGCCAGCATACATACCCAGTCTATTACAATCTGTCCGATCTGAGCGACTGTTCCATCTGAGCCAGTTCCCTCGGTCAGTTTCATCAGTAAATCTGCAGACAAAATAGTTCACACATGGTCAGAATCACTTATTAGTATTAAAATCTGATAATGGCCGGTGATTACTTACCCTCATGTAAGGGGATGTATGCGTCAAGGTCCCCAAATATGTGAGCTAGCTCCTCCTCTGTCATGATGGAGAGCTTTAGCATTGGATCATGGTACGCCTGAAAGTAAACAACGAAACAGTTGTCAAAAGGGGGAAATAGTTTGATTAGAAAAAAACAAATTTAAGTTTACATTTTTCGTTTCTAACCTTTCGTGCAAGTTGGAGATCTTCGATGAGATCCTGTTCTCCCCTGTAAAGCTCATAAATTGCCTGGAGAAGGAATATTAAAACACAAGAGAAACCAGAGTGAGAGAAGTTCATTTATTACTTTCTAGAGTTTTGAGAAGACTGCACTTTAGCCTGAAATGCTCAACCTCTTGTCTCTTGATCTCTTTGGTGGAGAATGTTCCCTTCTGATGGACGTCCAGCATCTCTGACCACAGCGTGCTGTTCCTCCGTTTCGTGGGAGTGGGACCTGCTGCCTTGCTGCTGGATTTGCGGGACATCCCTGGCGATTTGCAATCGCTGCGTAACGACATTGACTAGAAAAGAAAACAGGCAAACAAATTCAACTCATTTAAATTCAAAATAGACAATTTGTTGAGTGATTGTCAGTGTAAACTGTGTAACTGCTGTGTACCTGGAGGGTCTGACCAAAGCGGCGCACTGCTCCGTTCTTTGAAGGAGAAATCAAGTTGACGAGAGATGAAACTTTGGTCAAAGGTCGGACTCGCTTGTTGCTGGGTTCCTAGGAATCAAGGAAATAAACTCTCTTCAGTTCAACTTGATTGTATTGAGGTGTAAAGTGTAGGGGTGCCAAAATACCATGACTTACTTTATACAGCTTTAATATAAAAATGTATTTACTATTGTCTTAATTGTCTCTGCTATTTCAGAGAACGGATTCTCAATTTTCCATTTCTGTCACATCAACGTTCTCCTCTATATTTATATCAATATTCGCTAGTATGTTTTTACCTCCATCAAGATAATGTTTTCACCAATAACCTTTTGTTTTCTTGGTTTGTTTGCTTGTTTGTTTATAAGCAAGATTACACAAAAACAACTGTCTGGACGCCCACGAAAACTTGGTGAAAGGATGTGGTTTGTTTTGATGTGGATTCAGATCAGGGGGTGGATCCATGAATTTTGTATTATTACTTTCTTTAACATAGTAAGTGAGGACGTTTTTCAAAATTTTTACTGATTTCTCCAGGAATAATTCATGGCTCTTGTTGAAAAAAAAATCTGCAAGTGAAATTTGGTGCAGCTTCATTTAATTTAATTGGACTCTTGGGATTTGGCGAAGGTTATGTGCTATACTGAGTGTCAGTCTAGTTAGTGCTGAGAAAAGGTTTAAACAGTTCAGGAAATCTTCTATTATTTAACTCTGGTCTCAAAAGTTACTTTTAAAACTTTACAAATGTTTTAGTATCAAAATGCAAGGTATTTATGGTGAATAAAAAGTGTATTAAACCACACGGTGTACTGAACTGAACCCTGACCCTAACCCTAACCCTATTAGTGTTAATAGACTGATCATGTTGAGCGAGTGTGGCTCAGATTATCTTTCACCGTTCTTATTTCCTCAGATTGTCAGTGGTTGTGACACTCTGAGCAAGAGCGGGATTATCCTGAGCTCATAACACATGAGAGCGCTCATGTCTGTCTGTGTAGACGAGCACCTGAGTCATGCACAGGGATTAAGGTTTGAGGCGTTAAAGCAGATCTGGTTGGTGCAGCATTCAAGACTGTGCTAGACGAGACCTGCAGCCAGTGGACAGGCTGTCCTGGGTCTCACCTTGAGGTCGAAGTTCGACAGACTGACCGTGTCGTCGTCCTTCTCTTTGCGCTTCCTCTTCTGTAGAAAAATAACAAGACACATTCATTACAAAAATCATCTCATATATTCCTACACATAAAATATTATTCCAAGTATCAGTACAGGTCGTGTTTTATTTTCATCTGCTCCCGGTCAGATACCAGCGTGAGGATGTGACCTCTGCAGTGGGACATGATGGTGTTTTCATCATCAACTCACTAGGCTGAAGTCCCACGGAGTCCCTGGTGTAAGAAAGGTGAAGGAGCTACCTCTCTGGAGCGGAGGTCTACAAGAAATGAGAGAGAGTGAAAACAGGTTTATATCTACGTCATTGACAGTGTTGTAGCCACATTGGAAGTTTACTTCATGTAACATTGATTTTGGTGGTAAATTACATTAATGTTACCGCTTTTATGTCAGTTGCGCACCTTAGGGCGTAGGTGGTGCTCACTATAGCCACACCTAGTCTATATTTGGGAATCACAGGTGAACAGTTGCAGGGAAACACAATCAGAGGAAGTTGCACAGTTTTTTAACCTTGTTTGAGCTTCTGATTTTTTTTGTCTTGTTAGTTTATTAGAGGTTCATGAGCTTGTTTTCAAATTATTCTTGTAGTGCACTCCCCCTTTTTTGTAGGTGTTTCAAAAAATATGTCAACATAAAGTATCCAAGCGCAGTCAGAAGATCTTGTCTTATTTTATCACTGTGTGTTGGAAATGACTTCAAAATGCCCAGAATGTATTTTTTGTTGTTTGGTTGCAACTATAGACAGTCTACCTTAATTTATGTCTTTTTTTTTAAAATGTATCTAATAGAAGATGGAGATAGAGAATCACTGTTTTTATAGGGAATGCATTAAAGCTCTGTTAACATGACGGACCCCATTTGATTCCCATTTCTGTTATGTTTCAATGATGATGGAGGGATATTAGTGTTTTAAACCATATAAGGCCTTAGACTGCTAGCTGCTTCTGCAGGGAAAATAAAGTTAGTTATGGTGACAAAACAATGAAGCTACAGAGAGTTTCAGTGTCTTCAAGTCCAGGGTCAGCTGCACACACTCCTACACATTCTACATCTTGGGCTCATGCCTTCAAGCCATGCTGGAAATAATGGACTAATGAGCGAAGCATGTTTGATACAAGAGAATAATGAATATAACAAGTACAGTTGTATTTATCTTGTGATTGGTAGAGGATACATAGTGTAGAGTCTACACTATGTATCCTCTACACTGTAGAGAGTGCAGGGTAAATATTTGGCACTTTGCAATCATGCATTTGAAGCCAATACAAATACCAAGCCTATCTGCAGATCTCAATACTGTTTGCATTTTGGCAAATCTGCAAGAACAAATAGAGGTGCAGAGCAGGTTTAAATGATGCAGACATTATATCTCAAGTTTAAAAGACAATGACACTTTATAATCCAGAGTGTTGCATTAAAGTACCATTCACCTGGATGAATAAACAACAGTGAGCTTGTTAAGATGATGTTGGTTGATAACATAGATCTACACTATAGAATAGAATAAGATGCAGCTTTGTTAATAAACTGCTGTTAGCTCATTCAAAAACAGAGCAGCTGAAAAATATGTCACATACGAGGGGTCTCCTCATATAATTAATTGATGCATCTACCATACAATATGACTCTAGAGCAGACATTTTAGTTTTTCATGTAAGAATTTTTCTGGCTCCTGCTGTCCGTGTGCAGATGGGATGTTTGTCATGACATTTTTCATTATTTTTGTCCATTTTATAGACAAACAACTAATGGAACAATGGTGGAAAACCATCTGCAGATTACCAAATAATGAAAATAATCATGAAATCGGATTTGAATGCATCATCAGAGGCTTTGGGGTACTGCTATGAATATTTGTGGCCTTTTATAGATCAAATAATTAATCAATGAATGAAAATAAAAAAAACAGATGATGAAAATAATGTAATCGGGGGCTAGTTCATCTCTGCATCAATCCTTAATCTACTTGCAGATAGTTATGAGGAGTTCTATCACAAAATAGATTTAAATTAGATCACCACATTTAAAGTTAAAGGTGCGTTTTCCGTGGTGCACTTGAAAGCATCGTTTATCAGTTACAATAGCAGCCCAGCCCGTCACCGCGCACCAACCAGGAAACAGACATGAGCGCCAACAAATAACGTTATAACCGAATAAAGAACCCCAGTTGTGTTCTCAGTCGTGTTCTACGTACTTCGTGCTGTTGTTCCTCCGCAGGGTTTGAGGAGAAGCCTCTGCGGCGGCGCTCCGGACGCTGGACGCGGACGTCCTCGATGTCATCCTGCGAACTTTCAGCTTCTTATTCTTCACCGTTTCTCCGCACACTTCCTCGTTCTCTTCCATTTTGTGACCGGCCCCGTTCTTAAATCACCTCTTTCAAAGTTTAGTCGCGACCAAGCGAGAAAAACAGGACGTCCAGTCGAGTTTAAACCGGTCCCGACGCGTACAAAGGAAGCAGAAGATCGATGACAACAGGACACACACCACGGCGGAAGTTTGAATATGGCGGATTCTTGGAAACGGACCAATCAGGAGAGAGCTCGGAGCTGCGTTGCTGGGATACCGCGAGGTGGGAGGGACCAGTGAGATGTTTGTAAAAGGACCTCTTTATGAATGTGGCTCAGAATACAGGGAACCACACTTGTTCTGCTCGTTCATTCGGATTGATTTTATTACGGTCACTTCTTTATTCAGCTTCTGCATGAAAACGCTGTAGTCACGTGTAGATTCACAACAGTTTATCTGTATACACCACACACCACTATAATAAGAATGAACAGCAATATATACAGACACGTTTCTTCCGAATATCTGCCCACAACAGACTTATGTGAATACAAAACATTTAAAAAAGATTAAACACAATTCTCAACACTTTAGATATTAGATATTAACTCTACTGTCACATATGACAAATGTAAAATCAGAAAGTTGAAAAAGTAGAAAATCAATAGTTTGGGTATTTTTGTTTTAAGAATTACTAAAACAATTATGCAGTCATCAAATTAGTTTCCAAATAATTTTCATTTCAACCATTCAAAGTTTCAAAGTTTCAAAGTTCACCAAAAAAAAAACTAGAGGTTATGCATATAACCAATGTTTGTACAGGGAGGGATGTACAAAACATCAGTATGGGGATTGTGCCCATCTTCATTCTGATGTGTGTAACAAGTGTACTGACCGGAAGGGAGGAGTGCTGACATTTTGTGTCCTGTCTGGAGGTAAATGTGATGAAAAAGGAAAACGCAGAGAAGAATTTTAATGAAAATGAACGGCTACATTAACTGAGTTTCACATAAACGGCTGTGGGGAAGCTGTGGGTCGTCCACTAACCAGGAGGTGAGTGGTTCAATCCCTGGCTCCTCCAGTCTGCATACCTAAGTGTCCTTGGGCAAGACACCTAACCCTAAATCAGCCCTGACTTCTGTGCTGGCAGTGTGTGGATGGTGTGTGATATGAAATGTGCTGGGTCTACACCCAGTGCTGCATGAATAAGGGTGTGAATGGGTGAATGTGACTATATATAAATGCACTATAAAATGCATTCCATGTATCATTTACCTTTTCCATAAATAGTGTCATCAATATTTTATTAAGCTATACTGTCGCTCATATGATGAAATGAAGCCACAGACGTTAACAAACACAACAGACTTGTTGTGAACCTGAGTCTGTGTTTTATTCCTGTAAAGGAGCACTGGTTGGTTTCTTGGCTTCTAGTGAAATGCGATATAGTGTAAAGACTCAATCAATCCATAGAGCCATGCTACCTATGTATATTGATTATTGATAACATTGCCCATATCAATGGTCTTTGCACTGATTACTACTTTGTTGTTTTTAACATAGTAACAACCAAACCATAATTCAATATAAACAATATTCAGTAAAAATGGGACCTATTTATGCTGTGTTTCTGTCGACCAGATGTTGTTTATATACATATTTTCATACCTACTTGCCTGTGCTTGATATTTATATTTTTATAATTCATTGTGTTTTTTGATGTCTTTGTTCAGCTGAATGTCTAAACAGACGACTATTATCATCTTATTATCTATCTAAATCATCTTATTTGTTTCTTATATTTTGCAGCTTCTTTTTCCATTGACATTGATGAATCGTGTAGGTGTCAACACATTTGGCAAACGAATCTACTTCTGGCTGATTCTCATTACTCAGCTGCCATGTACATGCTGCTATGTGCATGGTGGTTGATAGTTTACACTGCAGAGAGAGCTGGTGTCTGTAGGTACCAACATCTTATTTCCCCTGAGGCCCCTTATTTGTCTTTACAGTCTGGGTTCATGGACCAAACTGAAGAACTACAGCAAGAAAAATAACTAACTTTTTATTACAGTTCAGTGAAAATATGATAACATAATGTAAAATGTCTCATTTGAATACACTTGTTTGTGCTCAGAGTCAGGGATACAAATACACATAAAAATGAATGTTACCATATGAATATTGCATCAGTACGCTGCCCGTTTGTAACTTTGTTTTAATCTCGTGCATATTACATTTGACATATGCTTTAAAGATCAAAAACTTATTCTCATTTCAGTAAAAGTAAATCAATACATGTGAAATTATGAAAATAGTGTTGTCAGTAATTCAGCCTCACTTTTTTAGCTTTGGTGCGCGTTTCATGAATGATTCATCCTCCTAAGGGAAGACTTATGCTGTTTAATAAATCTTCCTTTTCACCTCCATAAAGGGATCCAGATGAGATTTATAGGGACCCCTCTGGCCTGTATGACGGTCCCCTACAGGACGACCCGGCCATCAGTCAAATCCCTCGTGTCCTTCATGAGCCCATCATCAGCACCTCAGTGAGGGCGCCCGTTCCAGTTTAATCACCATATCTGTCCGTGTCGTGATATACGGCGCCTGGTCTCACTGCTGTAGCATCTTCATAAAGTCAGGGTGGAGGAGGCAGTTCTAAAATGCTCCTCATGGGCAAGAAAACACACTGTGCCTTCATATTTATGACTCACAGTCATCTGTAGTCGTGTGAGTTTATATCTGGACAAGATAAAAAAAATCCCCACAACCACATGGATATGGCAGAAAAAATAAAATCACCACAGGGTACATTTAGTTCTTTTCAGGAGTTTCACAATGATCTTCCTCAGCAGATGTTTGGCCAGTGTCCAGGAACTGTTCATGTCCGCAGTAAAAGTTGAAACATTGTTAAGCTTGGAAATGGTATTTGACTAAATGTCATGTTAACATAAAGTCCATTTAATAATTGTTCTGGAGCTTTCACTTGTTAACGATCAACCTCAACTTTTCACCTTTCACAGTCATGGAAATTGGTCAAACTCAATCTGCTCAAGATGATCAGGTTACATGTTAAAAAGCTCTGGAGCAGTTACTCAATGGCCCATCTCACGACAAGGCTGTGGTGAGACTAAGGATTCCAAGATAAACATCGATATATTTTTACAAGTTTTTAAAACCAACAGACAAACAAACTTTTAAAAATATCGAACTCAAGTGAGAGACATTTTAGTTGTCAGCCTCTGAATGAGTTTAAATGGGGCAAAAGCTTTATTGTGATAAAAACCTTTTATTATAATGTTGACATTTATGAAGAAAAAAACTTGAGTATAATTTTGAAATCTTTATTACAACATATACAGGGTTCTTTCAGTATTTAAAAAAAACACCCCAAAAATGTACATAGTAGCTGTAACATACACCCACTTCCTTTGATAAAATCTCAATAGTGCATTTCATGTTCAGTTAAAACAACCATTATACTACAGAAAATCCTGTAAGGGGAGGAAGTGCATGCAATGAGCAGCCAGATTTAGTCATAGAATGAGCCTTTAAGGAAAAGTAGGTAACTTATGAAACAAGAAAAAGCAGCTTTATCTTACAGAAGAAATGTTCAATTAATAAATAAAACAATTCACTCCTGCTAAATTCAATACACAAAGGAGTATTGCTGCCACATCAAAGCTGACATTAAATTAACTGAGATATTATTGTCTAAGTCTGTCTATGTGAGTCTGTACCTTATGTTTGCCATTATCTCCTAATGGTCAGTTTAGAAAGTGTATAACATTTAATGTAATATAAATGGAAAGAAATTTCCTACATGAATAAAAATGGACTCATGATAATAAATATGTCGAGTAGATGAGAGACAGGCGGGATAAAAAAAAGGTTAAAGCATGACAGCAGCTGGGAGCAGTTAGTGAACGAAGCTGGAGAATATACAGTAATTTATACATATGTGACCTACTTTAAGGCATCTACACAAGAACATGTGTTTCACTTTACTCCTGTACAGAGGCTGCACATGCTGATAGTCCACCTCCCAAAACACTGATTTCATATGGTGCTAGAGACTGGATACAAACATCTATGTCACCAGATGAAATCAGTTTCTGAGAGCAGTCCTTTAGTCAACAAGTCTCCACATTGTAAAAGACGTTAAAGTGCATCAGGCCAAATATACACAGGACGTGATGGATGGAGAAGAAGTGACTCCTGATGTTGTGTAGTAAGGGAGACTCGTGGCTGCTGATTGGATGCAGATGTAGGTCAAAAGTTGTCTGAAGAGGGAAGTCGTCTGTTTGTTCCTCTCACTGCTCCATGTGCTGTTCTACATACAAACAGCAGGGGGCGTAGTTACATTGCAAGCCAGGGCCAAACCAAAGACTGTAACTCCACCTGTGACCCAGTGGAGAAGGAAATTTAAACTCATATAATTTAGAGATATATGTCAGACACACACTCAGACACACACACACACACTCAGACACACACACACACACTCAGACACACACACACACACACACACACACACACACACACACACACACACACACACACACACACACACACACCACATTTGTCTCCTGGTTCTTCACCTGGATCAGAGTCCAAACTCATCACAAACATCATAAACAATCATAAGAAGTACAGGATACCTCGCAGTCATTTTTAATGAGAATACATCTTTGTATTAGAGTTAAGTTGGTGTTTTGGCAACTTATGGCTGTTTATATCAAAATATTATGATATTTTGATTTTTAAAAATTCTTTCTAATTATTTGATTTGTAAACAAAAGGATGTGCTTTGATTATTCAGAAAAGATAAGATAAGAGGATCCTTTAAATGTGCTTTGGTCACATCTGTAAAAGTAATAAATAAGTAAAAATGCAATAAAAACGGAATTAAATATGAGAATATAAATAGAATAGTAATAATGTATATCGTGTAAACAATATATAGAGTGTGAGCAGAATATATACAGTGTAACAGGATTCCACATCAGCCATTGTTAGAAATACACAATTGAAGCCAAACACAGCATAAAATTGATACATGGATGAATGCTGCTCCGCTACTGTCATGACAACATGTCATCATCTTACAAGGACGACTCCTCCCTTAGGTTGGAGATCAGACCGTAAAAGGAAAGGTGCCAGGACAAGGAAAAGAAGGGACGACGCAGAGAAACCGCAGCAGGTAGACTGACAGAAGAAGTGAATTAAAAAAATGCATTGTGGTTGAATAATAGAATAGAAAGTTTAGTCCATTTGAAATGTTCTGTTCTGAGCTATAGAATAAAAACTGTTGTTAACGTAAATGTATCAGGTCTGGCAGGTGTGATAATAATGTACCACAGGAGCTGTGACTCATGTTCCCAGATGGCTTAATTTGAGCAGAAGCAGAAAAGGGTGAAGGTTTATCTCATTCCACACTGTTCAGCACACGTCCTTTTCTCTCCCCTTTACAAACCCAACAGGCGGAGATACAAAGATACTGATTAATACATGTTTTCATTCAAGGAAAAGAAGTGCCGCATTGCAACCTCACCACATCACACAAAAACCACACTGGAGGAGTCAGGAGAAAGGAAATGAAATTCCACCCTCCTCGGGGTTTGCTGGTAAATGCTATGCATCACCAAACTGGGTTGATGACTAAATGAGATTGGTGACCCTCACGGGGCCAAGAGGCATCCAGAGGCTGTAGTCATCAATTCTTCTCTCATCTCTCCAATATTTTCAACTGGTGTCATCAAGCGTCCGAGAATCCAGGGTGAGTCAGCCAGCGGTCACTCTGCCATGAGGAGCAGAGGTCAGCCAAGACTCGTTGATGAGGAGGACATGTTGGCTGACATACATCATGTCCTCTGAGCTCATCGTGCAAGACGGAGCGTGTCTGCAGTTGAGGTTTCATGTTAGTATTGCAGCGAACGCTCCTCGCCATTCTTAAGTGAGTTCACACGGGGGGCATGGCGGAGCAATTATGCTTAATGGCAGCAGAAGGTGTGACCCCATGAATATGTGCTCTCATGTGCTCACCTTGGCAGAAAGGTTTCCTCTTCATCATGACATGAATGAAAGCGTTTTTTTCTTTCAGTTTGAAGTTCAAGCAGGTGGGCAGAGCATGAGTCAGCATAACCATGTCCGGCCTAAAAACAATTACTCTTCAAATTGGCCATTTTACTTCGGTAAACAGGAGGGAAGATAAGTGATGATTCATTTAGAGATTCTTCTTCACAGACAAACATCTGCATCATTCACAAGGTCTTGCTTTCAATGGGTTAAAGGAAAATCAGTCTCGTGTCTGTGTGGTCAATAAAACAACAGCCAGTTAGCTTAGCTTAGCATAAAGACTGGAAACAGGGGAAACTGCTGTCCTGGCTTTAGCTACAGTTTAAATACATATATATATATATATAAATTAAGCGTACGGATATAAAACTGATATTGATCTTCTCAGTGAGACAAAGAGTATTGAATAGTGAGTATTGAACTGTTGCTTTAAGGCGATAAAAGAGAAGTGTAATGGGAATCGACAGGATCTGGTGGAGATTGGAAACCCAGTAAGGCTGTGACCATTTGGCCAGATGAAGGTAATCAGCTCCACCTACCTCAGACTATAAAACACTGGACTGAAGAGCCTCAGTCCATCTCTTTGTCCATATATAACAATCTATGATCATAATACTAAAACCTAGATATGTCTCATCGTAGACTATAGGCTGCGTTTGTCATGTACCAAGACTTAAAGCAATCAACCTTTTAATGGATGAGTCATACAGACACATTTCCTGGACCTGTCAATTTGAAGAGGCAGCAAACACAAACGATGGAGGTGGATAGGAATGAGGATGGATGAACAGGAGAAAGAGGATTTGAGTTGTTTGAGTCAAATATGGGTCAAATAAATGTTACAGTGTATTTGCTGTAACCAGGGGATTTTAGAGACTTGCCAGTCTGCCGTTAATGAGTCTGGACCTTTATCGTCTGAGATCAGTGACGGTGTAGACAAAGGGAGACTTCATCACACGCAGGATTTAAATGACAGAATGAGGTTTGCAGGGAGTGTGTTATATATATATATATATGTAGGACAGGATCCAGGTGTGGTCACCTGACAGTCACATAAGCAACATTCACATATGAGAGCAAGACAGTGGAAATGCCACACAGACACGCTTATACAGAAGAGATTTTAGTACAAAGGGAGGATGTCTATCCTTGAAAATCAATCTCTCAGACCCAGTGAGTGGCATCGCATTGAGTCTGTGAGAACAGACAGGAGTGAGAGGCGGTGTGTGCTTTCTCTGATTCTTGTGTCACTGCTTGTAAAATCACCAGATAGTGACTGAGAGGACGGACCCTTGTAGGATCACTCTTCTGAAATAACAGGGCTGGTTGAATTCCTTGCCTTCATCGACACAAACTTGTCTCTCTTGTCTTCTGTTGTGGACTTTTTAGTGACTGACAGCAGACATGACAGAGATCAGCCTCTCTTCATGGGCCACAGGCGACTGACTGCTGTTTCAAAAATAGACTGAAAGTGAAACTGCTACGTCACTTTCTGTAACACCCCATGACATGCACTTGAACACGAGTTGTGACGTAAAACAGCATCTTTGTCTTTATAGCAACGAATAAACAACACATTTATACATACACAAGCACAGTGATAAACATGAACACTAACCTGTTGCAGATGATCCATCATCCACCACCCGACAAATGATGTCTTCACTGCACACAACACTTCAATGCTCCCACTGAACGACAGTCCTGACCCACACTGCACTAAACTGATATACTGTACTGTAGCTTCTATATCAGTGTCTGTGTGTGTGTGTGTGTGGATGCACTGAGTAGCAGAGGAGTTATAAGATGGAGATGCCACTGAGAGCACAGCCCCTCTCTCCTCTCTCTCTCTCTCTCTCTCTCTCTCTCTCTCTCTCTCTCTTTTACAGTTAGTTCAAGCTGTTTGTCCACTTCTTTGCCAGAGTCATTATTGTAACTGTGACTCAACCCAAGCTCCCCACACACACACACACACACACACACACACACACACACACACACACACACACACACACACACACTTTTAACTCTAAAACCAAGTGTTAAGTGTTAACCCTTAAATGTCAGAGCCAAAAATCCTCACTTTGTATAATCAAAATGGTCAAGTACAAGTTTACAGTGTCAGTTGCTGAATTGCTCATTCTCTCTCTCTCTCTCTCTGCGCGCACACGCACGCACGCACACACGCACGCACGCACACACACACACACACACACACACACACACACACACACACACACACACACACACACACACACACACACACACACACACACACACACACACACACACAGCATGACAAAGCATCCCTGATCTCACGAACACAAACAAGCAATTACTCTATTTACACACTTCATCCACATAATCTAGATTTATTTCCTGGATTAGACTCCTGACCTCCTCCAAATTAGCAAAAATGTATTGTGCGTGGACAAATACGAGAACATGGTTTTGTTAAACTAGCTTGAAGAGTTCAATCATTACCAGAACGACAACATGGCTTATACAAACTCTGCAGCTTCCTCCAAGTCCAGCCACACAGAGTGGGGGAATTCCCCAGAGAGAGCGGGAAAGGGAAGGGTGAAATTGTATCCGCATGGTGATGGTAGGTGAGAGGGCACGACTCACAGAGCAGGAATCTCACCATGCATTCCTCTGGTTTTACGGTAAATGGAATAATTGTGCTCCTGTCAAAGACCAAAGGCTTAGTACAAACACACACACACACACACACACTTCCCCTCCCTGTATCCGTTCTTATATGGTGAGTCAGCTGGTTATATACCATGATTCACTGCCTCTCCTCATCTCTCCATCCTGACGGTGCCAGAGGAAGTGGCTGTGACGGCTGAGTCACGTCAACCTCTCACCCTGATCTCACCAACCCCCCCACCCCCACCTCATCGCTGCACCCACACTTTGACCATCCTCCTGCAGAGTCGTACGCACCTGCTCCTGCTTCAACCTCCCCCTCTGCTTCATCCCCTTTCACTCTCTCCAGCCTTGAAACATCTCACACAAATACGTTTTTTAGGAGCACGACAGAGCCAAGACCCAATATTCAATTTGGTCAACAATCAACCAAATATAGGTACAAACCATATAATGTTAGTTCATATTAAAAGTGCTATAGTTTGGATATTATACTGATACCGAAAAGCGAGAGTTGAGGTGGTCAACTCCTCTAGTCAGGATGCCTCCTGGGCATCTTCCTTCCGTCTGGAGACCCCATGGTAGACCCAGAACTGACCGAAAGTTCAGGCCTGAGAACCCCGCATGATCATCGAGGAAGAGCAGGAAACAAGAGAGGCTCAGCAGGGGAAGCTCGGGATACCTTCCTTGGCCAGCTAGCCAAGCCCAGATAAGTGGAAGATCCCACAGCCATAGCATCGTGAAATCCCTCTCTGGACGTCCACAGATCTGTGACTGGCCTCCACATACGAGCCGACACCCTGACTATCCTCCCCAGTCCTCACCAGCTGCTATATCAGAGTACATCTCTGCTATGGCAGATAGAGAGACTGAAAATATATAAATCCTCACTTCACTCTCTTTCTCTTCCTTCTCTGTCTCGGTTAAAGTCATTCTGAAAGACCAGCCCTCAGACACAGGCCTTATCAAGATGGTTTCAGTTCAGATCTTGGTGTCATGACCCAGCCCGCTGAACTGTTTTTTACCTCACAGTCTGCACTGAACAAAGAGATAAATTAACATAGTCTGACTTTTGTACTTCTGTACAAGCAGAAGTTGAAGACTCAGAGTGGAGCTCTATAATATTTCCTAAAGAAGATGCAATGTGATTGCTGGGAGGTTACTTACTTACGTACAGCCACTTTCAATGGCCTCTACTGCAGCTTGCTTGCATGCAGCAGCAGCATCAGGCCGTTAGCATCTTTTTCAACACATCTCTGAATGTATGAAGCTGTTCACCATGGGCCAGCCTTCTGCCACCTTTCAATTCTATGGCTTTTACAGCTTTCGAGATGATATCAACAAGCTGTGTTTCAAGATATGTTGAAAGTGGAAACATGTTTCCAACCATGTAGGAGCAATAGCGATTTATATTAGGCTTTTAATATTTTTTTTTATATAATGCCCTGTGGTTGTGACCTACAGCAAGAAGTAAGCAAAATATATTCTTAATATTCTTAATATTCAATAACTTCTTGATGTGTAAATAATCAAGCTTGCTGATATGTTTCTCATATGTCCAAAAGATCAGCTACTGTAGGTTTAAAACAAGATTTGTCTTTGAGGCTTAAAAGGCACTGATGCTTGTTTTTCTCTTTGGGTCTTTTTAGGATGATCCGCATCACTATGATGGTATTTTAATTAGATACTATTATGAATAAGCCAGCGTGACAGTGTGGATGGAAGCTACAGAACAGCATAATAAGGGATAGATGGATTCAAAAAAGAATGTAAGGAGAGTGTCAAGGACATTTTTTCTTACTCTCTGCCTTGTATTTTATATAGATTGAAAAAGTTACATAACCAGATTCAGATGCATGGTTCCTGTATGTCTCTGTGCATTAAAAGTGGATTTAGATGCGTACATGACCTGTGCTGTGCTGTGTGGTATTGTTAAGGTAACGTCCCATCAGACGTCAAGCTTTGCCTCTCTTGGGTTCAGCAAGGTAACATGGTGATAGGAGAAAAACACACACACGCACGTAGAGACACACAAACCACAGGCAGTGTTATGTAACAGTTCTACTCAAGAAGTCTGCAGGTTTAAGGCACCTCCTTGGTAACAATCACTATAGCACCACCAAGGAAAGGACAGGATTGCATAATGACAGACACAGTCTCCTGCAACAGCAGATAAATGCAGGAGAACTGAACCCACGCGTTGTACATGTAGTACAGGTGATTCTTCTACTGTTTGGATCTGTATGTTTCAGCAGCCAAAGTTGTGATCAATAAAATGTACTTTTGTGGTTTTGTCTTTTCAGCAAGGCCCCCAACCAAACAGCAAAAAGAGAGGAATAGTTTCCCTTCAGAGGAGAAATACGTCCTTGATTTTATAACATGTTCTGAATCTGAGGATGAAGTTGTAATAGCTGACGCATGGCGGAGGAAACGAGCTAGCCAGTTGTCTTGATGTAAGCGTAATGTGAATTATTTTGTGGTATCTGTGAGTCGACTGAGTGGGTGATGAGGTTACAGCGACAGGCTTTTTCTCCGTGGAATGAGAAACCGGGCACGAACACAAACCGCCCACTTCGCTTTTTTTCCCCCGTTGTTTTCATTTTGGCCTTAATAATAAACTCTGTACATTCATTCACCCACCTTCCAATTCCAAAGGGCTGTGTCCTTCAGAGACATTTAAATGCTGGTCTATTCTTTCCTTTTCAATTTCTTTTTGCCCACACAATATATGCTCGCAGCGCTCATAGAAAGAGGTTCATCAGACTGCAAACATTTCAGAGAAAGAAATATCTACTCTGAAGACTAGCTTCCCCCAGATCTGCAAATAGTAAAAAACGAATTAAACAACAAATAGTTTTCTTTCAGGAGCACAACAAAGCCAAGACCTTGAATTTAATTTGCCAATAATCTACCAAATCTAGTTAAAATCATTTAGGAAGAGCTGGAAGAGCTGGAAAACATGGCTTGGGAGGGGGACATGCATGGATGGATGAATGAATGAATGGATGAATGGGTGGATGGTGTTTATTTTTATTATTTCAAGCATACAATTTTAAGTAAAACGCACATTTAATTGTGCGTTTTACTGTTATTTCACTGCTGATTGTTAGTTTACTAATTTCATCTCATCTGCCATTAAATACAATGTTTTTAACAGAATCCCACAACGAGCAGCAACATCTGGAGCTGAGAGGAGGCATCAGCAGCCAGGTATTAGTTAGTGAGACCTTAGAGGGGGGGGACATACAGGTCCTGGATCACGAGCATCCACAACCATTTCAACAACAGTCTGTGAGATCCACTTTCTCTGACCATTCACCTGAAGGAACACATAGTCTGACAATCATTTGGATCCTTTCTGAGATGTGTTCTACAACCACTGACATGAATAGATACAGCAGTGAGAAGAGAGCAGGTCACCCCCTACCCGAGCAAAGAAGCAAAGGGAATTTCCCTGAAAGGGCCAGAATGTGGGTATTTTAGTTATTAGTAAATCTGGAATGATTTTTACAGCAAAAACAACCTATAAACTGAGATTGACTCATAATAATAAAGAAGCAGGTTGCAAAATAATAACACTCACTGCTAAAACTCTCCAGAGAGCTGAAGGGAACTGCAGTTAAATGATTCAGAGTGATCACCAAAGTCATTAGGGTTCATCCTCTGAGGAACATGTATGACTGCACAAAACCCTACAACGAGGATCATTTCTCAGTAACAGCACCAAAGTTAAAAACAACCCTTTCATTATTTCAGCCTATTAAATTGACTTCTTAATAAACTTGTTTCTTTTAATTCATCTAAATTCATCACAGAAAGCAACCATCCACATTATATTTTCTAAAGCTGCGAAATAAAGAAATGAAGTTTTCATCACACAAAACATTTTCATCGAACCTTTTTATTATTTTGTGCATCCACCAGACTTTGAGAATGAGAAGTTGAAGGTGAAGATTCCCTGAAATCATCGACGTACATAAACTTCAACAAGCAACGAGTCTTTGTTATATCACACCTCTGCTCCTCTAACAGTTCTCTCATGCATCTGCAGTCTGATTACTAGCTTCAAGGCACACATACATATTTAGTATATACTGCTTCTCATACAGTGTTCACACTCAAAATGAAAACCATGTGCAGCAAACTTTACTCTAATGCTTCTGTTATGTTTTGCCTTATTAACACAGACAAGCACTTAGAAATATCCTCCTGACTTGTTGCTGTGTTGGCATAAAAGGTTTAAGGATGATTCCAAGAACCAACAAGGTCACAGACATGAAGTGTAAAATTAAACTCTATGTGTTTGTGACACCAGTACCAGACCAGAAAAGTCACTTTGCCATTTGGCATGTGGCATTTTTTCTATTTCCATATAAATTGTATTATCGGTAACCCATCCGTGTGTTGATTTCTGTCCTTCATCGTTTGTTCACTGCAGCAGTAAATATGTCAGTCGTCTTCATCGCTTGGTTAATGTTAACCTCCAGTGCTCAACTTATTCTGTAGACGGAGAGAAAATAAGTTAAAACCAATCATAAAAGAGAAATGAATGAAAAAGTCAAATGTGACAGTATATGCAGAGTCGTACTTTCTTGGTGTTGTCCACACACTGCATGTAGGCTGAGGCTATGCTCGAGCAAGACAGAGTTTTCCCTGTGTTTTCCTTGTAGCATTTTAGAATCTGACTCTGCAGGTCTCCACACACCGGCTGCCTGTCGAAACGCCTGAGAGAGCACAGAGGCAGAGACGTGCAAATGTCAAACACCACGCTGGTTCTGTGGTTAATGTCACCAAACAGACAAACTATTGACTATTGTCTCATGTGTAATGTTTAACTTGTTGCACAGGTCACTGCACTCTGTAAGCTTACCAAGCACAACATTCATCCCAAAGTCAATTGTAGAAAGAGTAATAACATCAGTGACTCACGCAAACCGCTGGTGTGTCTCCTCTTTGCCCTTCTGGAAGCTCTCTGCAGTCACTTTATAAAACTCAGTGCACTGTCACAGACGTAAACACAACACACATCACCTTCCAGATCAAATACGAATCAGAAAATCTGAAAAGACCCTCATATAATTATTTTATTCCCTATTTATATATTCATTTTTTCAAACCTTGTATAAGTAATTGGATAGTGTGAGGAGGTTAAACGTAAAAACTGTTCTTTCTTTCTTCTTTCTATTGTTAGAAAAACCAATACAAAATTGTAATCATAAAATCATTGAATAAGATTGAAATCTGTCAAGGCAACGGAGAGCTGTCTTTGCTGTGTCACAAATAGAATAAAATCATACACAGAGTTAAAACTAAAATACACACAGAGATAAAGTAAGAAACAACATGCATATTTTTAAAGTAGGAAGTCAATCACAGCTCTTTAACATTTTCATTTATTTAAAAACATTAACACGAGTCACATATTTAGCTATTTACACTTTATTATCCTTTGCTAAAACAATTTAATAATCTAACTGTAGTTTAACATTAATCTAGGCCATAGCACCACTTAGTGGTAACAACTGATCCATGCAGCTTCAAATAAATGAAGAGTATCAAAAAAGTGAATTTACCTTCGTTTCAAGTTTTGCGATGTGTTCCTGGTAGAGAGCATCTCGTTTCTGCAGCTGTTTCTCCTTCTCATCCAGCTGATGAGCCTGTGTCCATAAACAATTTAATAACATCAAGAATACTTCTAAAACCAGGATATACACTCTATACTCTACATTTCACCATTTTCTTATTAGAATAGTTTACAGGGGGAAATTAAAATAACGAACTTGGTCTCCCTGCATTAACTCAACATATTTTAAATGTGAAATTTTTTTACGTGAAAACTAATTAATTGCTCAGATTCCACCCAAAATGAATAATTTCTACTTGTGGCTGCTGTGGCTCAGCAAAGCTACATAGTGTTACTTTAATACCAACAGCTGTTTTTTTTTTTTTTATGTCCCATCTCTCTTTTCTGCTTAATGTTGTATTGTCTCGTCTGAAACCTTTAGGGCTGCCACCGTGGACAGGTCTCCATGGAAACAGAGCTTGTTGGAGTTTAGTTAGAGAAGAATGAAAGTGAAAGATTAAAACATGCATTCTCTCCCGTCTTACCTTCACCTCCATCCTCTGAAACAAGACAACAGGGCAAGAAAGAGGAACAGTAAGAGGGGTCGCATTTACAAGAGATCCTCACACTCACAGTACTGTGCACAAGCTTTAGGACCTTTAGATATTTATTCGATACTGAAACAGACAAAACCCACAGAGATCATGTTCTCTAAAGAGCTAATGGAGAACTGGAGCTGCTTTAACCCAGAGGATGGTCACAGTTTGTTGTGTTTGCTGCAGTTTGTATGAGGTTGATTGATAAATAAAACCCTTTTCATTTTAATGCATTCGAACATTACTTTCATGGACTAAACCTTTTGCACAGTACTGCACATAAATGACATGCATGTGTTTTTTCTGCTTACATAAAGCTGCACCATGAGCCTCTGGTCCTCCGTCCTCATTCGCTCCTTCATGATGGCGTCCGTCAGCTTCTCCATCTGCGCCGACTTCTCCGCCCCCAGTGTCTTCTTCACCTGCTCCTCTACCTGAGCCTGAGCTGCAGCCGTGGCCTCCACCTGAGCCAGAGCCCTCATCTCCACCAGTCTGCACATTGGACGCACACATCACATGTCAGAACAGTTTCTACTTGTGACCCCATGGCCTCTTTCATACAGTTTACATATAATGAGTTGAAGCTGTCAGTCCATTAATGGACTAGTTGATCAGAAATTCATCGGCAGTAATTTTGACAGTCGATTAGTTGTATTATATGTATTTGAACTAGAAAGACATAATATTTGCTGGTTCAAGATTCTCAAAGGGATATTATAGAGTTATATTTATTTTGTCTTGTGAAATGAAAATATCGACGTTTCAAACAGTTTTGGCTACTTTAACTTTGAATTTGTTCCACATGACTATGTATTTATTTTACCATGTTTACAGAGGAGTTTGGTGACAAAAATTGTGCTCAGCTTGAATTTACTTCTACTTTATTTCACCTTGTCAGACACACACTAGACCACCGCCCACCCCCTCGTCCTTACTGTAGCAGCAGCTCCTGTCTCTTCTGGTTGATCTCGTCCTCCAGACTTCTCTGCATCTCCTCATGGATCTTCTGCCTCAGTTCTCCCTCCACCACTTCAGGAGAAACAGGCAACGCTGTTTGTCACACGAAGGAGAAGAAATTCAGGAATTTATTTTTTAATTCTTATTCAGCAGGAAGATAATTTTTCATATTACAAAATTCTGGCAAAACCTCCATAGTTTGCTATAACTTAATATTAAAAACATTTGTTTCTTCAATGAGTCTGTCAAGGAAAACATCCCATCATATACACTGTCAGAATAAATATCTAATCATTTTATTACTGATTTTGAAGGAACGTGTGTGAATGTGTTTTTTTAGATATTTATAGGGATTTTGTCTTTATTTACTGGACAGCAAGCGTGAAAGGGGGAAGACACACAGCAAAGGGCTGGGTCAGAAACTAACCTGTGGCTGCTGCAGGGGGACTCAAGCCTTCCTATGGGGTACCCGAGCTACCAGGTGTCAAACCTGTCCCCCTGAGCTCTGATAAACCTCCACACACCTCTACGGGCACATGAATACGTCACACAAGTGGATATCAAACTTACTTTTTGCAGGTGGAGCCACTGAGATGACTTCATCCTCAACAACAGGGGGCAGAGACAGGATGGGGGCGGACTCTTCAGGAGCTGGAGCTGTATCACGTGGAGGTGGCTCAGACAGAGTTGGCATTAGAAGCTCCACGAGGGGGTCACTGACCAGAGGTGCATCAGCAGGCACGACGGCCAGCTCCACACAGTGACAGGGCGGGCAGGGCTCTTCAAAGGTGAGCTCTGGAGCAAGAGGGGGGGCTGCTGCTGCTGGCCCTGGAGGAGGTGGAAGCAGTTCACATGGAGGTGGAGAATCAACAGCTGGAGGCAAAGCTGGAGTCACTGATTCAGCGGGAGGAGATGGAGGTGGAACCAGTGCACATGGAGGTGGAGAATCAGCAACTGGAGCCACAGCAGGAGGAGAGGGAGTTGGTAAATCAACAACTGGAGCCACAACTGGAGTCACTTCTACAGCTGGAGGAGGCAAATCAACAGCTGGAGCCACAACTGGAGTCACTTCAACAGCTGGAGGAGGCAAATCAACAGCTGGAGCCACAACTGGAGTCACTTCTACAGCTGGAGGAGGCAAATCAACAGCTGGAGCCACAACTGGAGTCACTTCTACAGCTGGAGGAGGTAAAGCAACAGCTGGAGCCACAACTGGAGTCACTTCTACAGCTGGAGGAGGCAAATCAACAGCTGGAGCCACAACTGGAGTCACTTCTACAGCTGGAGGAGGTAAAGCAACAGCTGGAGCCACAACTGGAGTCACTTCTACAGCTGGAGGAGGCAAATCAACAGCTGGAGCCACAACTGGAGTCTCTTCTAGAGCTGGAGGAGGTAAAGCAACAGCTGGAGCCACAACTGGAGTCACTTCTACAGCTGGAGGAGGCAAATCAACAGCTGGAGCCACAACTGGAGTCACTTCTACAGCTGGAGGAGGAATCAACAGCTGAGCCACAACTGGAGTCACTTCACAGCTGGAGGAAGTAAAGCAACAGCTGGAGCCACAACTGAGTCACTTCTACAGCTAGAGGAGGCAAATCAACAGCTGGGCCACTGAGTCACTTCTACAGCTGAAGGAAATTAACAGCTAGAGCCACAACTGGAGTCACTTCTACAGCTGGAGGAGGCAAATCAACAGTGGGAGCCACAACTGAAGTCACTTCTACAGCTGGAGGAGGCAAATCAACAGCTGGAGCCACAACTGGAGTCACTACTTCAACTGGAGGAGGCAAAGCAACAGCTGGAGCCACAACTGGAGTCACTTCTACAGCTGGAGGAGGCAAATCAACAGTGGGAGCCACAACTGAAGTCACTTCTACAGCTGGAGGAGGCAAATCAACAGTGGGAGCCTCAACTGGAGTCACTACTTCAACTGGAGGAGGCAAATCAACAGCTGGAGCCACAACTGGAGTCACTTCTACAGCTGGAGGAGGCAAAACAACAGCTGGAGCCACAACTGGAGGAGGCAAAACAACAGCTGGTGCCACAACTTCAGCTGGAGGAGGTAAATCAACAGCTGGAGCCACAACTGGAGTCACTTCTTCAGCTGGAGGAGGCAGGACTACAGGCTCCAGCTGAAGATGTAGTTCAACAGTGGGTGGAGGTTGAACTGCCTCAACAGGTAGGGTTGAAGGGACGACAGTTTCAAGAGGTTCGACAGCAGGAGCAGCAGCAGCAGGTTCAGCAGGTGGATGAGCTGGTTTCACAGTTTCAGAGAGCAGAGATGGAGCTAAAGGTTCAGGTGGAGTTGCAGCTGCTGGGGGCGACTCCACAGGTGGAGGAAGGACAAAAGGTTCAACGACTTGTTCTGCAATAGTTGGTGTAGAAGATGGAATTTCTGGTGCTATGACGAGGGGTTCAGGGGGAGGTAGAACGACTGGCCCCGCTGCAGGAGGACCCAGTGGAGGAGAAGGTGCAGGCTCCACATTTGTAGCGACTGGTGGAGAAAGTGGGGATGGAGGAGGAGGTGGGGCTAAGACAACAGGGTCAGGTAAAGGTGTAGTTTTTGTCTCTTCAGGTGGAGGAGGAGCAGGAGCTGTTGCTTCAGATTCCAGAGTGGTAGGAAGGGAGTGAAACTTTACAGGAGGAGGAGGCACTAGTTTTACAGGCGGAGGAGGAGAAGCAAGTTCCAGTGATGGAGCCGTGGATGGGGCTTCCTGAGGAGGAAGAGGTGGTTGAGGTGAGATGAACAAAACAGGAGGAGGTGTCAGGAGTGGCAGTATGTCATCAACAGAGGGGGCGGAGGGTGGAGCGGGTGATTCAGGTGAGTGTAGAGGAGGAACTCCATTCTGTGGGAGGTGAGGGCTGACCACTGAAGGCTGTTTCATCCGGTTGATGACTCGGTCCGACAGCTGGAGAGAGAAATAGAAATGTATTGTGGTGAGCGCCACCTGCTGGGCTCATCAGGTGTATTTTCAAAATAGTGGCCAATTCATTTTTTGTCCATCAACTAATTAATCGAGTAATTGTTGCACCTCTACAAAGTACAATACATGTTTCAAGATGTGCAATGTTTCAATTGCCCCCTGGTGGCTGGCTGCCGTATAGGCCACAAATCCCACCTCCAACACAGGACATGGACCAAAATAAACAGTCAGAGTATATATGTCAAATAAACTTATCTCAAAGTTAGTTTCTGTCATTTTAGGTAGTTCTTATCACACTGACGTTTTTTCAAGTGTATAAAAATGGGGTCAAATGTCGTGACTGACAGCTGAGACTGACTCGTGATTGGTTGAGAGCCTATATGGGCGGTGCCTTGATATTGAGGCTCCAGCCCCAATTGCTAAGGTTAGAATTTACTTTAACTTTTTCAATAAGATTATACTTTGATGCCAATATCTCTACACTTGTACTTTCGCTGAATTAATAAATGCATGAGTTTTACATGTAATGGAGTAAATGTAGATAAAAGATCTGGTTAATTCTATCACTGTTGCTGTTGAGACGTGTGACACAAATAAACAGGTCAAGACACGATAGAAACAACAACAGAGAGGTTCTACTGATATTCACATTTAGAAAACTATTATTATGAATGAATGATCTGAGTATTCTGTTTTGTTTAAGGCAATTATCTCTGATTTATCCATGACCTAGGTCTAATATTTACTTCATTCAAAAGCTGTGGTTTCTGACACTGAAAACTCACTTTCTGACCCGAACTCGGCTCAGAAACAAAAACAGCTCAACACTGGAAATTTCTGTTTCACGCCACATGAAGCTAATCCAATAAAATGCTTAATCATAATCCTTCTTTAGCTATGCAGGGATATATTACTTTCCTAAATTATATATTATTATTGGTATCTTAAAAACAACTCACAGTTAACTTTAGATGATTTTCAAATTAAGAAAAAAGTAATTTCTTTGTATATCCCAGCAGTTTTGTCCTGATGTAGATCTTAGAAGCTTGATTGCTCCAACAAAAGTTTTTTAATAATCACAAGAAATTAGGTTTTGACAGATAAACAAATGCTAAAATACACAGATTATTGTTCAGGTCAAAATTGTTAAAAACATAAAACTCTATTCTCTAAATGGCAAAATTACAATGTTATGATTTTATTCTTAGATAAACAAATGATTTTATACAATTAGAACACTTAATGAGAAAAGCACAAGCTCATATTTTCTCTAGTTACAAGTTAACACAGCACAATGTCACTGACAGAGGTCAATATAAGTTACAGATCTTTTCCTATAATAACTACATGATTGCTGAAACTTTTCAATCACATTTCAATATGCAGCTTTTGTCTTGTGTAAGAATTTAGGAAAAAACTAAACTGCAGCATGTATGAAATAATAATATAATATTTTAATGTTGTCTTTTAAAGCAGAATGGTTTCTTTTCCGTCAGAGGCCTATGTTTGTTTCTAGTTTTTTTAATTAAGTTCCAGCAATTACTCTTTTAAATATTTAAAAAAGGTAAAGACATTTAAATTCAAATATAGTAGAAAGAGGATGTAGAAAAGATACATAAGATCCAGTGGGCAAATGTACACAATTATTCACCAGCTATTATTCTGATTATTCTGATTATTAAGCAGTTAACTTGAGAAAATGTTGCCTCATCCATGAAGATTACTGTTTAATGAAGCAGATATTAATTGGGAATGTTTCATTGTTTGATTTAGATTAATGAAAAGCAAATTTTGATCACGATTAGAAACTATTTAGAGTCTAAAGATCACCAGTCAGTGTTGATGCAGCTGTGGACGAAGTGTGTGCATGACCCTTTGGAATAAAGTCTCAGTTTAAATCCCATGCGAAGTTTTCCTGGAGCTTCCACTCACCCGGATGCCCTTCACAAACGCTACTCCGCCTGCCTCACCCTCTTCTCGGGAGAGGTGACTATGGCTGTTTCCCCCCATCCACACACCACCTCTGCACCAGTCTGTCAACCAGGAGCGTTACTGTAAATACTTAATCCACCAAACAACGTGGATCACACAAGTCTGCTGCACACCGATATCTGCCCTTCCCACCGCCGACTCACAACTATAGCTGCTCCTATTGGCTGCAGCTGAACAACAGCTCACCGGATTGGCCGCCTGGGTCATGCAGCCAACGCCATGCAAGAGAACATCGTGTCCCTAGCTAAGAAATTATTATATCTCTAAACAAACACACCCCTTTGTGGGAGATGCAGTCACATCAGTTGAATAATGATCATTTGTAGCCATGTTGTCGTTTTATTCAATGGTGTGTAAATGAGCAGGTTTATCCACATGTCAGTCAATAATGCTGATCCATTACACCTGAGACAATATGACAAGAACACATGAAAACTTAATAACACAGCATCTACATGAACTCCACTAATGTAACAGTCCTGATTTACAGCATCACATCAAGTGTGCAGTATAATCCTCCTGATCCATGAGATCAATCAACTGTCACTTTTATCAAATAAATACTCAAACGCAAGATCAAAAGCTGCATCACAATTTGGCATCTATGCATTCTGAGAAAGTACTATTGTTACTGTTAGGTGATATTCTGTGTATTCAATTGACCATCATACAAATAAATTATATAAAAAGACAAAACCAACAACGTATTGATCCTATTAGCTTATTATTCTGAGCCATAGGAGCTACACTGTTGTCAAGAATCTATTAAAATACATCAGTGAGCGACACTGTTACTGAAATTACAATGAAAATAACCTCTGTGGTGTATTTTGAGTGATTCCCTCATACACCAACATCATAAAGCCACAACATTAAGCCTCACTGCTCACTAAATAATCCTGTTGCCATACTAAAGCACCAAATGTGGATGAATATATGGTCTTTACCAAACACACTACTTTCTCCTGTTTGAGTCATTTCTGATAAAAACTCCAGCGCCAAGCGGATGTTTAAATGTATATAACCTTTGAAAAATATGAAATTCTGTTTATGTGAACTGTTTTTAAACCAACAATAATCAATTAAAGTTTTGCTTAAAACAGTGATGAAGGTTCATCACAATCTCCTGGAGCAAAAATTGATATAATCATCGAATGAAAACGCTTTAAAAATCCCCCAAAATATTATATTTACTGTGACACAAGAATTTGAGAACTATATCACTTTAAAAGTTGATGATTTGAAAAATGATTAATTGTAAAAATAACTCATAATTATTAACTCATTAGTTATCCCAGCAATTATTGATAAATCAAACTTTAAGTTATGATAAAATAGTTGGTATTTAAAGGTCCTGTATGTAACATTCAAAAAACTAGTTGTTGCTGACACCAGTGGCCATTGAGTGAACTGCAGTCAGCGTCCTGTTGCTAGCACTCACTTTGTAACTGGAGCTGAGAACCCTAAATATAACACAACTCACATTTCACTAAAGTTTCAGCAGAGAAAAGAGTTTGTATATTGTGGAGTGACCTCACTGTACTGAGCAGATGTGGTTTGAGACAATGAAAATGTTAAACCAACGTCAGATATGAACAGATGAGAGCAGAAGGATGAGGAATGTTAAGACTGTAGGTGATTCACAACTAGAAAGTAAAGAACTAAAACATGTTGTTGCACAGTCAACACTGTGGGGGATGGAAGAGGCTTTGGGCCAAAACACATTATACTTCGTTCTTCCCTGGAAAAATGGTCTTGGAGGTATTTACGTATGAATCAGGCCACCGGCTGTTACCAGGCAGCCATGACGGTTGGAGGAAGGTTTCAACCTACATTGGCCATAAAATGTGATAATACATGTTAAATGCGTCACAACGTTACATAGTCTTGTGCCATTAAATATCCAACTGAAAGAGATTGTCATTAATTTGAGGAAGTGTTTTAATTCTCTGTTTTTGGTCTCCACCAACCCCCGAGGGAAAGATCAGCTTATTTAGCTGCTGAACTCTCCACTATGATCACCAGCCAGTCACTAACTGTGTCTGCTGCATGAGGCCGAGCAGTTGATGGAAAGTCATTTTAGAGTTTTTGGGTTAAAAACAGCTGCCTGCTGCGGCCGATAACACTGCTGATGGGAGCAGAAGTAAAATAGTAAAGTTATGAGCAGTAAAAACTAAAAACAAAGAGCTAAATGACACTAAAATGCTGCACAATTGGGTCATTATTCTCCATAGTTGCCTCACTCTAAGTGACCTCTTTCAGCAGCAGGTCAGGTGATAAATTAAAATATTGATCGTGTGATCAATTGAAATATTGACATGTTACAGCTGCTTTAAAAGGTCTTTGGGCCGAGCGACACAGACATGGCAGAGAAGGGAGAGTTTTGAGTGGTGAACTAATACATTGTAGGTTTTTGTCTTTTCATGCAATTTTAATAACCAATATACAGAATATCACCATCCATTAACCCGCTGTATGTTTTTGTGTGTGTGAGCTTTACTATCACCAAAATAATTGACATAGCTTTATAAAAACTGCTGCAGGGTCGCTGACCCAAAGCAATCTGAGAGTCCAACACAGTGGCTGTATTTCAAGTAGTTTTGTCTTCACTCCGCCTTCTTCTCCTTGACGCTCGGTCCACGCAGAGCCGACTGCACGCTGCTCCACACCTCCGTGTACAGCAGCGTGCCCAGGAAGACCACGCCGGTGCCCACCCAGTGCCAGGTGGTGAAGGGGTTTTGGAAGTACATGATGGAGAAGATGAGGCTGAGGAACTTCCTCAGTGTCACCACCAGAGTGACGGTCAGCGAGGCGCACTCGGTGGTCAGGATGAAAACCCCACGGATGCACACGTACCTGGAGACGCTGGTTAAGGTCTGCAACATGATGGTTATTGTGTGTTTAGAGTGTATGGACACATCTATGAAGAGTAAATCTAAATGTAAATGTTATGCAATCTTAAATAATGTAACAAATAAATTGTGATGTTATCCACAATAGAGCTGTGGTTCTTGAGCTTTTTTGGCATGTGACACGGTATTGTGTGAGATTGTCTATTTTCAGTGGTGAAAACAAAGTTATCTGCTTTCAATACTTTAAAAAAGCAAATTGTGGTATTTCTCTAGTTTTGAGCATGTTTTTTTTTCCATTTAACACAATATATACGGTATATTTAATGTTTTCACATGTTGTTGGTTTGTTTATTTGTTTGTCAGCAGGATAAATCACAAACTACTGAACGGATTTCCACGAAACTTGGTGGAGGGATGGAACATGAGCCAAAAAAGATGATCATGAATGTATCTTCATAATATTAGCACTTTTTCTCGTAGATTACAACCTAAATATCATAAAAATATCAGATTTGTTTTCCACTTTGAGTGGCCCCAACACTTTTTTTTTGTCAGGATACTGTGTGATGACGTTGATCAGCAGGTAGAGCCACATTATTGGCACAGACACTCCGACCACAGGAACCACTGCAGGAGCTGCAGAGAGGAGAGGTTTATTTACATCAGTGTGAGATATGAAAAAGTCACAAACATGAACGTTTCCCCCCCCGACTCACCGCTCTGACTGAAGTGGAGGCAGTGTTGGTAGATGTCTGTGGAGAGGAGGAGGAAGCCCGGCAGAGGGAGGAAGTGCTGAAAGAGACAAGAAAAAAAAGAGACATTTACATGAATCAACCTGCATCAGAATAATACCAGTTATTCACACAGCGGGGAACAGAGGCTCAAAAGAAGCTTGAAGTTTCCTTGCAGGCATTTCAATGTGTTGTGCACGTCCTGCGTGTCCGAGCAAGAGCAACACTCACATTATAGAAGAGAGCCTCTTTGGAATGTTTCCCATACTGCTTGTACAGCGTCTCCTGGAAAATACCCATCCTCGCAGACATCAGGAGAGCAAAGGTCAACATGGCGATACCTAGAACAGAAATCCTTCCATTAGCAACACTGCTTATTCTTTGAGGGTCGTGGGAGAGAGAGTCCATGTTGCCTATGGGTGATTTTGGAGTCGCTAATCAGTCCAACCTGCTTGTGTTTGGACTCAGAGAGGAAGCTGGAGTACCCACAGAAAATCCAGGTACGTGGAGAAAATGCTAACTCATAAAGAAAGACCCTGACTCCAACAGGGACTCAGACCCTTCTAGTTGTGAGGTGAGAGCAGCAACCACTGCACCACCATGCCGCCAAAGAACAGAAATGAAAAAGAAAAACTTTGGTTTTACTACTTGGGAAACTGTTTCACTTGTGTATGTGTGTGTGGTCCGAGTATTCCTCTTGTTGTGGGGACCTAAATCTCTTTACACAGTCACATTATGGAGACTTGTCTTCCTTATGGGGACAAAAAGTAAGTCCCCATATCGTAAATCTCAGGTCTTGAGGAAATCAATGTAAATAAATGTTATGTCCTCTGATGCCATAGAGACACGACTGTGTGTGTAGTGTAGTTGAGATCAAAAAGAGCTAACAGCAAATGTTTGGATGAGTCAATCAACAATCAATAATAACTAGCAATAATTCTGATTAATCATTTATCAATTACCACATTTTCACGAGTTCCAGCTTCCTCGTCATGCAGATGTGTTGATTTTTCTCTCCTTTATCTTTTATGACATTGTAAATAAAACATCTTAACCATTTCTGGCAATTTATCAACTGAACAATAAACTGATAAATAAATTTAAAAAATACTCATACCTCAATAGATACTGTAAATAGATGAAAATCATCATCATAACCCCAAATAAAATGCCATTTTCTGAGCCAGAACTGACCTATGAGCCAGCGAACAAAGGTGTAAAATCCCTCATCTCCTGATCCCTCAGTGGCCACATTCTGCAGGAGAAAAAACAAAAAGTCATAAAAAGGTATTAGTAGTAGCAGTAGTAAAAATTGCCAGTCAAGATATATCAAGGTATATTCAGAGAGAAAACTGTATATTGTGTAAAAGCATTATATTGCATGATAACCGGGGACTGTGGTGCAGAGGACTCACCACTTGTTTGGCAGACATGATGGTGCAGATGAATATTCCAGCCGAAATTAAAACTATAGACAGATATTTACTGGCCGAGTACCTGCAGAGAGACAAGGTGGGACACAAATCACTGCAACACATCTACATGGAGGTGCACGGTGAGGGTGCAGACGAGTGTCAGAGGAGACATTGATACCTTTTCTTCAGGATGACTATCCCCAGGATCATGTTGGCGATGAGTGATCCCTGCGGAGAAACAAGCAGCAGGTCAGACCGGGGTGGAGGTGATGGGTGGGGTTTGTGTGAGAGGTGAAGGTGAAAGGAAGGAGCTCATACCGATCTGAAGATCATGTGCAGTGGCATGGCGATGTTGAAGTTGAGAGCGTAGTTGTTGATCACGCTGACGGTGAAGAACATTGTCACCATGATCACGTAGTTCCTGGGAAAAACAGGCATAAGAGGTTTGTTTTAATGTCTGTTCATCTTTTCTACAATGGGAAATTTAAAGGAGACATATTTTTTTCAGTTAAACCCTTGACGTCTTCAGTAGCTGCTACATTTGTAGAGAACTTTAGAATGCATCGTGTGCACTGCCTTTTTAATACAGCATGGTTTATATACACATCGCTGCTGATTGGGCAACACCTTTGACCTCTCTGGAAAAGGTTGACCAATCACCTGATAGGGATGGTGGGTTTCTTCCTCCCAAAGTTGGCCTGGAAGATGAAGCCTTCCAACGCGATGAACAGAAACTGAGCGAAGGTGACGATGTTGCCGCATCCTGGAAACTGTCTAAAGAAAGAGAAGAAAACAACAACAGATGAAAACTTGTAATATGTTGTTTATTTACTGTCTGGTCTCCTGTTGTAATAGGATTACTGAGGTGTTTTACAATCATGTAAATCACTACACTCGCTGTTGCTTTACTAAATTAGAGCAATAACCCTAATGAATGAAAATACAACTTTCTACTGCACCAGAACTAACACTGAACCACAATGCGATTAGAAATCGAGGTTTTTAATGTTGATTGTAATCTATGTGGAAAAATGTCATCATTTCAAGAAAGAGTTATGGTTGGGAACTTTTGATATATATTCATATAACGCAACATTTTAACAGTTAAAACTTATTTGATTGGAAATGTCTTTGAGCTTTGGTCTGTTGAACTGACTGAAGACACTAGTTGGGCTTCAGGAGACTGATCAGGATGTGTGAGTCATAATAACCTCACATTATAGGGAGCAAATCATTTTTCTAGGAATGCAAACAGTACCAAAAAATACCAATGTTTCATACAGAGGAGGCAGGATCTTGTTTTTTGAGCTTGTATCTTGATATAACTTTTGGTCATTTTGTCCAGGCTTATTTTACATACTAATACCAAGCATGTGTGGAACTATCTAGAAAGCTTTGTTTGTTAAAACTCCCAAATGACCTGAGCTCGCTTCTCTCATTTAAAACCAGTACATACAGCACAGGATCCAGTAACTGCTTTACTTTAACATCCGTCATGTACGCACAAATATTGGCAGAAGAACTGGATTCAGTTACTATTTACACACTTCCCTCAAACTAGGTGTTCCCCTTGGAGATTTAAAATCTTTACTATGCGATGTTTTTATGAATCTTGTGTTTTATTGTTGTTTTGTTGTGGCTGGTGATTAATTGTTTGTTGCTGGGTGTGAATGTTTCCCAGGCCTCTCTTGGAAAAGAGATCCTGATCTCAATGTGACTTCCTGATTACCTAAAGATTAAATCAATAAACAGTCTCACCTATTTAAAGTCATCAGGGAAACTTTCTCACACAAATGACTTGTAGTAAAAATACTTCTGATGCAAACATGGATTATTATTTATACTCTCGTCTGACTTTAAACATTAACACCGGTTACACAAGCTCAGAAGCATGACAACGCTGCTCTGCGCCTCGTGCACATGTTAACACTTGTTAACAGGCTGCAGGTTGAAGTGCAGACGAACACAGGTGAGAACGACATGACGGCGGCGGCGGAGTGATCAGAAGTTTGTCACGGACCTGACGAGCAGCTCCAGAGACACCACGTTGCTGCAGCATCCGACAAACACCAGGACGATGGCGAACACTGTCGCCATGGCGATCCGCCGCAGAGAAAAGACGCGTCCCTTTATGAAGCGCTGAGTGATCGGTGCATTTCTGCAGACGAGCTGCGGCGTGAGATCTTTCCTGCTTCCTCAACAACTCCACGTCCGAATGCGAGATGGTGCTCTAAGTTACCGCGAGCGCTCATGGGAGTTGTAGTTCTTCTGGGACGTCAATGTAAAAGGAGTCCTTACTGTCCTGCTTGTCTATTGCCTGGATAATGAATAGAAGGCAGAGGTCAGCAGGAGTAAACATCTGCGGGACATAAATAAGAAGGAGAATAAATGAATGAGTTGTGAGCAACGCACTCACTGCGCAGCTGCGTGCGTGACGTGCGGCGTCATCAGTAGAGAGGTTTTCAAGACGAAGAGGCCTCACTCTGCCTGAATTTACAAGCACCAGCAGAAAGAACAGGAAATGGCTCAAACCTATGGGCTGTATCCGTTTAACTATTGACGTACGTTATCAAATCAATGAATGAAATCTCCTGAAAATTCAATTTAAAGAAATTTAAACAATAAGGAAAGTCAAAAGTAATGAAGTTGAAAATAAATGGAAACCAATTAATAAAACGAAATTAATGTTTGTTTTGCATGAGTGCAGGCTTTAGACAAGCAGCTTCCCTACATAGACGATCTTTGGCGGACAGCGTAAAGACGTGGCTGTGGAGGACGTGTCTGTGGCACAAACCGCTGGTCCACTGCTGCGGAGGCATCAACACTATCCTGAGCCTCAACGTTCAAATCCGCGGCTTTGATCCGCTGAGTTTCGAGTGCTTTGGTCGTTTCTCCAGCGGACGTCACCATGATCTCCCTCACAGACTCTCAGAGTAAGTTCCGCTTGTGCTGTTTCTCTGCTTTGTTTCTCAAACCTTTTCAATCCGGTTCATGTGTGAGGATCAGAGCCCAAACCCTATTGGCTGAGAGCAGTGTGACGTAATGTGTCATACGTCATTGTAACTTGTTTAAACCAAATAAAGTAGGGATAACTCATATATGTTTTACGTTATATTTTTTCATTGTTATTTTATATTCTTTACTTTATATGTTTTCATTATTACATTATAATTTTACGTTATATTTTTGTATTTTAACGTTATTTTTAACTTTATATGTTTTCAGAATTAGGTATATATTTATTATTATTAAGTTACATTTTCTTTATTACATTATATTTTCATTATTACATTATATTATTATCTTTATAATTTCCATTATACTGTTCATATAGGCTCCTAGTTTTTATTCAGCTCATTCATTCAATAAAACTCTAAACTCTCTAAATACACAATGGTCCTCGCCATGGAAGGATTACTGGAGGGGCACAGGGGCCCACAGGGTCAGGGGGCCCCAGTGCTGGAGCCTCTGTCTGAAGTGAACCTTTCTTGTTAGAAAGTTAATTAAACAACGACAAAAAAAAAAGAAGCTAAATTACTTCAAAGATACACAAAACAAATACAAAGATACTCCATTACTCCCCATTACTCCAAAAACAAGCAACATTACTACAAAAAGATTCAGACTTGGGTTATCAAGTCAATATGACCCATAGACTGTAAATAAAGATGGACAACATGACAGCTCCCCAAAAATGAAGCCATTGAATCTTGATTGACCCCTGGTGGCTGGCTGCAGAACAGGTCACAAATCCTGCCTCCTCCATGTTAGTGGATACAACCTGAGCCAAGCTAAAAAGTAATGGTCAAATAAATTTTTCTCCAAGATAGTTTCTGTTGCTTTAGGTAGTTTTTATCACAAAGATGTTCATTCAGGTGCTTGTTTATGATTAGTTTGGTTTTAATTATTGATTTGATGCTATGAAAACCGGGTGAAACATCATGATTGACACCTGATTCTGATTCACAATAGGTCAAGTGCATGTATCAGCGGGACCTCAATACTGCAGCTCTCACAAAATGATCAATCGGAGGACATGCATTAATTGATTGATTGAAAGAAATGATCAATTGACTAACCGCTAATTAGTTTAATTATTAGTTTCAATTACGTTTTACTCATTAAGTTGTATAGAGACTAATATTTACTCCATATTTTGCAGAGGGTTCTGTTATTCATTGTTTGAGAACTGTCACTGTCATGATCTTTGTTATACTCCACAGCTGTCGCTTTGTCTACAGAAGTTAAATTTTTGTTTTGATAATACTAATGTACGATGTGTGATATAACCATGTGCACACACCAACAAATCCTTTGTCTCTTAACGTCTCCAGAAATCGGGATGGGGCTGACAGGGTTTGGCGTGTTTTTCCTCTTCTTCGGGATGATGCTGTTTTTTGATAAAGCTCTCCTCGCCATTGGAAACGTGAGTTGATCCCTGATGTCAACACACTGTCAAACATCTCCCTTGTGTTGACTGAAAGATGTCTTGACCCGTGATGCTCTCTGTGTTTGTTGTACAGATTTTGTTCGTCTCTGGTCTGTCCTTCGTCATCGGCCTGGAGCGCACGTTCAGATTTTTCTTCCAGAGACACAAATTCAAAGCCACCAGCTTCTTCCTTGGAGGAGTGTTGGTGGTTCTGATCGGCTGGCCGATCATTGGAGTCGTTCTGGAGATCTACGGTTTCTTCCTCTTGTTCAGGTCAGCAGAAAACAAACTCTCTGTCTTCCTATTCTTGAATGAATGTGAACTGATTTACCTCTCCCCTCATTCTGTGTAACAGGGGATTCTTCCCAGTGGCAGTGGGCTTCATCAGACGAGTTCCTGTGATCGGCTCTTTGCTCAGTTTACCTGGGATCAGTTCTGTGAGTATCACGTCCACCAATAAACCAAGAAAACTGAACATACATTTCAATTATTTGAGATTAGCCGTTTTGAGGATTCATCACAAATACTCTTTAGTCACCTTTCAAAGTGGGTCGGTCTATCTCTCTGAGTCTGGTTCTGCTGGACGTGCATGGTGGGAACTGCTTTACAAATAAATCTGAATTTAACTGAAGTTGTCTATGTAGTTAAAGGATATATGTGAAAGTTAAATCCTGAGCTGTTGACAAAATGTTCATGGGAAAACATGAATTAAATGAATGATAGATATATAAAAGTGTAAAGATATTGAATTAAAGAATAGATGAATTCAGTGAAACTGTTTTTTTGGGGTAAAAACTAAGGGTTGTTAGATTAATTGGTCTATTCTTTTGATGAATTGATTCAGAACATTGAAATTTAAATTTTCTCACAGTTTGAGGTGATGCATCTTGTTTTATTGGAGCCAAAATTCAAAACCCTATTCAGTTTACTATGGTATGTGTGAAAAAGAGCTGGAAAAGGGAACTGGTTTGACATTTTTGCTTAAACAGTTATCAAAAGAATAAAACAGGAAAGACAGGGAGCTTTATTATAGTGTTAATACCACACTGACACAAATATTTGCTTGAAATTAACCATACTTAAATTTTACTTACAGTAATTTGACATTGATTAAATATTCACTTTAAAAGTGAATATTGTTCTACTCTTGTTGATTTTACTATTATTTATACAATTATTTTTTAATAGATAATTATTTCTATAACCTAAAACCAGGCAGATATGACCTGTATAGACCTGTATATAATCTAATGGTTTCCAGGCTTTTATCAGAGTGAGAAAGAGTTAAAGTACAGCGTCTCTGTTGTTGTGAACTCGGCCTCCTGGGCTTCTACTCTGAATCTGTTAGTGTGTGAGGCCTTCACAGGTTCATAAAGACAGTCAGTGTTCAACATGATTCACTCAGTGTAGCTCTGTGCTGAATGTGATACACTGTGACACACTGTACTGGTCTCAGCAGAGCAGATATTTTACAAATCTGTCGCCTCTTCAGAGAAAAACTTTATCTCATCTCATGATCCCGTCAACATCTGTTTTATAATCCCTTTATTTCTTATGTAAGTCTTTCTAATGGGTCAGACCTCCTTCCCATCAGGCCGTTTTGGTTTTATATGAACGCCCCCCCTAACTTTTATTGTTTCAGAACCAAGTCTGTACAAAACAATTGTAAACTAAAGGAGAAGTAGAGTGGTTTCTTTTATACTGTCTGTCCTTTCTCTGAGGTGAAAACACAGACACAACTAGAATGTCACTAAGTGAAGCAAATCCCCTAAATATGGCAGATTTTTTCCCCAAGGATCCAAGATTTATTCCCTGGGAAAAGGGTGAAAAGGGTGAAAACGTTAAAAACACCCTGTCTCGTAATGTTTAGAGACATTTAAGGGGTTTGTTCTTGGCCCACGTTCAACCCTCCCACCAAGTTTCATGGAAATCTGTTAAGTAATTTTTGCGTAATCCTGTTGAGAATGTGAACAACAAAAAAGCAAATGGACAGAGGTGATAACATATCCTCCTTGGAAGGGGTTATTATATCTATCAGAAAGTTAGTGCATACAGAGTTTTGCGTAGCATTTCAAAAGGTTTTTTTAAATATACAGTGTATCTACATCTGTATGTTGGATGTATTTTTTTGTGGCCTATAACTAACCGTGTTTTGTCTGTTTCATTTTCAGCTGGTGGATAAAATTGGTGAGAGCAACACGATGGTATAACAGTGGGTTGTTTCCTATTGGAGGAGAGTTTTAAGTATTTATCATAGCTTCTAACAGTTACTGTATATTTTGGTCATTGCCACTCCATGACTGTGAATCATCATTTATTTTTCTGCACAAAGTTTGTATGTGGACATTTGACTGACGTGAAGTTACGTCTGTCAGATGGAAACAGTTTTGGACTAAGTTACCATGACAGATTTTTTATTTTAAAGATTGGAAGCAGGTCTCCCTTTTTTGTATCATTCCAGTCTTGATATTTATGGACTGAAAATGTGGGACCACTGGATCAACTCCCAGAGAGTCTGGGGCCTTTTACAGCAGCCACTCCTGCAGATCGTGCCTGAAAAACTCACTGAGAGCTTTTTTCTATCAAGTGTTACTGGAGTTTTGTACATTATACTGAGGTGGAGCTAAATGTCACTGAGGTTGGTTAAAGTTAGAAGAAGCTTGTTGTGGAGATGTTGAACTGTTACTTTTGTAAATGCAAACTTGAAATAAATTGACTTTCATACATTCTTTTATGTGTTTTTTTTGTTGTCACAGTTTTAAATATGTCACCAAGGATAATTTATTACAATAGATTGTACTTAATGTGCGTCGGTTTTACCTTTTTTATTTGATTTCTTTCTTTGTTTCCCAGTGTTGTGTCCTGCAGATACCCAGTATTTACAGAAATACTCAAAAGTTACTATGAAAAACTTTTGTTCTACAGAATAAACAGTGAATGCAGAAATGATGTGCATTTATATATTAAAAATAAAATGTTTATTTTCTCAGTTAATGTGATATATATGTGGTTTTATTTTATTTTAATTTAAAAGATATCTATTATATAGTTTATGGTTAAACTGTAAAATACAACAACTTTGGAATATTGCTTTTTTTATTATTCATATATCCGCCAAAATAATGGTATCAGAATTATTTTTACTCCCTACTATCCACAAGGGTCCCCATAAATCCATATCGGTTGGGGGACCACTGGTCACCTGCCCAAAGAGTTAGTGATAATATCACTGAGAGAGACACACTGACTGCAGAGGATGAACAAATCAACCACAATGAGACAAAAACGATCGACAAAGAAAACACAAAATAACAACAGAATGGCATCAGAAAAGATCTACAAGCAGATGCAAAATGAGTGAAAGGATTTTGCAAACCTTTGCCAAAACTAACACTCTATCATGTCATGTCAAAGATCTGCTCCAAACCGTAATGGGTCATGACCCACCCCTCCACAAAATTACTTGGAAATAGGTTCAGTAGTTTTTGAGTAATCCTGCTAATGTCAGACAGACGGACAAATAATGAGATAGTGAGAAACAAAACCAGAATGGCTCTCAGTAGAGCACAAACCTCCGCCAAGGCCCAACAGTCCCCTTAAAATCAATCAAAATGCACCAAATTACACACAAATTACAATTATACATGCCTGATTTATTTTCATCAAGAATAAATTATTCACAGTGAAATCAGAAAAGATTTCAAAAATAAGTAGGAAAAAAATGAAGGGTTTGCCAAAATGTAACAGTTTCTCTTTTGACCCATGTCCCATCCTCCCACCATCTATCTTTTGCGTGATCCTGCTGACAAACAAACAAATGGACGGAACACAACCTCCATGGTGGAAGTAATTACCACATTTTGTGTGTCTATGTAGTTTTGAGTGCAATTTAATTTTTTCCGGGTGTGGAGGGTGACGGGTCCGTTGTCTTCTCTGTTCATGACTGTGAATGTTGGGCTGTGTTGTAAAGTGCTACTTTTATTTTGAAGTCACGTAAATCTGTGTGCAATTGATGTGCAAAAGTGACTTTTGCAGTATGACAAGTAATGACTCAAGCATCCTTTTATAGGAAACATCAATAAATTCACAAACATTTGCAGCTTTTACCCGATCTCCAGCCTTAGGCGTCCTGCAGGTGTCTACACCCACATACAGGCTGTCATCACCTCAGCTCCATTCATAAACTTTCACCAGTGTCAACAGTGACCCAGTGAAGCTGCTGCTGCTGCTGCTTCTAATGAGGGACCTCAAAGTTTCAAACTCTTATATGTGTGTGTGGTTAATGAGCAGTGACAGTTTTAATAGCACCTGTCATCTTCGTCAGCTGAAAGACAGTTTAATGTGTGACGTGATTTACTTACACATCAGCCCCATCACTGACGCTGGTGATGAGGGGGTTTGTTATTATTAATTAATTAATTATTAATTATTAAAGAAAAGAGAGGAGCACAAATCAGAAATCAAACATTTAGACTCAAACTGCAGCCTGCGGGAGAGCAAATTAACGGTAAGCTATTATTATCATTATTATTATTAGTTGTAATAATTGTTGTTTTCTTATTCCATTCACAAAAGTTGAATTAAGATTTTTCTTCACTTTGACAGTCTGTGACAATTATAATGTGAATTTAATTGTTTATATATATATATGTATATATATATACATATATATATATAAAATATATATGTTTTTACCTGAAGTCCCAATATTCACTGAATGTAGAATATATATGCTTCATAGATGGTCTATACTATATTTATAACTATTGTTTGCACTGTCCCGTTTAGTTGCAATATACAGGGAAGTTGTGATGATAGATAAATGAATTATCTTTCTCCAAAATGGATTTTTCAATTACATTTAATTAATTGATTTGAGTGTTATTTAACTTCCAATGTGTGTGTGTTAAGTGGGTTAATATAAAATGTGTGTTTTTGATCATTTCACATGATTAAGCACCATATACACATTCAAAGTGCTTTATCACACACTATAAAGATGTTTTGGGCAGAAATAATAGTTTGGTATATTTAGGAGCCCACACATGGAGGCTGGTGAACAGATTAATGACAATAAGGAACAAAGCTGCATTAACATAAAATATAGTATAAAATCACAACAAATACATAAAATATCATAAAATCTATAGGGAAACTGCAAGATCTGTTTCAGTATGTGTGTATTAATCAACACTTGACATGTCCTATATCTGTGTACACTTGTCATAACCCATTTATTAAATGTCTAAACACTGCTTATAAACATTTATTTTATTTTATTGAATTATTTGCTTGTGAAAAAGGGGCAGATTACATAAGATTATTCTACTTTCTGCTCCTTTTCATTCAAGATTTGCATTACGTTTGTGTTTGCATTTATATTGTTTTGTTTGGTCAAAGAATGAAATAAATTTATAAATTAAAAATATAATAAATTAGGGAAATAAAAATAAAATGTTTTCAACTGATGGGAAAATATAAGTTTGTAGCACTTTTTAAAATTATTATCAGTCATACAATTTGTTTGATTTTGAATCAAACCAAATGTCGTTCCAGAGTTCAACGATGTCTCTAATAGTCTCGTTGTTTGTGGTGATGTTGGTGACTCAGTGCTGGACGGCTCCACAGGTGAGTGGCAGCTCGCGTCTCTGGGTTTTATAATGAATGTGTAGAAACATCAGTGTGAGATGAAGCTGTGTTGTTGATTTTCCAGAGGAGGAACTGGACTCCACAGGCCATCTTATACCTGAAAGGAGCACGTAAGAACACATTCACAACACAACTGCTCTGTTTTTCGTGTTTTTTCCACAGTGGCCATACTGACATGAGGTGGTAAACACAAGTGTCGCTCATCACTCTCATTAAAGCTCATCGTCTTGTAAATGAAAACGTGATAGTGTGATTAGTAGCAGATTTGTTTACATGATAAAGATGGCTGCTGTGAAAAGTCTGCACAAAGAGAGAAAACAGTGTTGGTGTTTTACAGAGGGACATCGCTCAGTGCTGCAGCGAAACAGCCGAGACAAAGATGACACTTCACTCTCAGGTGAGTTTATATGTAACGCAGACATACAGATATCCTATGATTAAAATGTTATAAATAAAAAAGTAAAAATTACATTTCAGTTTCACTGTCCAGTAATTTAAAGAAAAAAGTTGTGTAAGCAGTAGTTGCTGTATATTTGGTTCTTAAAAGCCTGTTAGATGTCTAATAAGTCCGATTTTTAAAGGGTTTATAAGTAGGTAAATTATACTGGTGGATTTGAATAATATTGTACTGGAGGGATGTTTAACAAACTGGCAACAAATGGCTTATAATTGAAATATTAAGTGATTATTATATCCACTCGTTAATTAACTTTTTATAAAAAATAAAACATCAATATCAGCGGTTTGAAAGTAGATATTTATCTCATTAAATTAAATGTCAGCTTTCATATATCAGCACATTTATTATTCGAAACTATGAGGTTGATCTTAAGTAACTGTCTCTTCCTCATATGTGGCCAGATGTTTGCTTGTTATTTCTTTCCATCACATGTTTTAAATGTAGAGTTTCTTTGCCAAACGTTCATGTTGTGCATCTGTGCAGTGACTCACAAACTGAGCGGTGATGGACTGGTGTTATCTTGGGCCTCATCCGTCCTCCTGCAGCTTCTGCAGCGAGCCGTGGAAGAAGGTACAACCCAGAGCGACGTCACCAACACGCTTCCTGACAATCATCCATCATATACGTGTTTTCTTCCTCAGGTGGACACAAATTAGACGATTCCCCAGATGAACATTAAACATTACTGTTGCTGAACTGAATTGTAATAAAATGTGCTAGATGAATAAAAGTGTCTTACCTGTGAGCTTTTATTGTTAAATTATGAGCCATGTTGAATTTATTGTGTTTATCTATATTCTCCTCGGTGAGATTTAAGGTATGTGTTCAGCGTGAAGGGGATTTCCTCCTTTCACTGTGGTTCAACTTGTCAAGGGTGAAATTTAAGTTTGTCAGCTTGAAGCGACAATTACGTGATTCTCACCGCACAGTGATTAACACCAGGCTAAACAGTTAGACATCATCACATTGTCCACACGGGGGTCAGCGGAGGAGTCGGCCCACTGAGTTTTATTAGACAGAGCAGCTCGACCCGGTCGTGAATGGGTCAAACGCAGGTCAGCGGGGGAACTCAACTTTCATCCTGATTCTTTTTAAACATCAATCAGAATAAAAGTACATTTGTTCACGTAAGGGCTCCTAAATTAACAATTTTATGCAAAAGTAACCATTCACATTTTTTAAAAGTTCACAATGAGGATTACTGACTGGAGATTTTATAATCTGTCATTGAAATGATCTTGTATAATAAAGTAGTTACAGGAATGTAGCTCTGATCTAGGAATCTACATTTAGACTTGAACTTTTAGAGCTGATTTTACTAGTTTTTTATTTACAATAAAAGTGACTCAGACCCAGACCCTGTAACTGTGGTTGGAAGGTTTAAGAGAAGAAATATCACATGGATTAATGATCTGCATCACGACTTTAATCTTCTGTAAACTGAGGTTAGATCAGGGCTCCAATACAGCGACCCAAATGAATGACTCATTGAATTTCTGCCTTTGTTCATACATAAAAAAAGAGTTATGACTGGCGGGGTGCAAAAGAAGATGCTCCTTGTGAGACTGAAATTATCCGGAGGGGCTGTATGGGACAACGCAAATGTCTGAGTCAGTTGCTGCGGACATTCACCCTGAGTAGGATGAAAAGAGGTGCTATACATTTAGAAGACGCAGACGAAGATGTGGAAAGATGATATTCCAAAGCTCTTGGTGATGAGGGCCCGACGCCGGTGTATATGGGCTGTGTTGAAATTATTCGTCACGTCCTGCCTCCTGCATCCTCTACCCAGAAGCCACCCCTCATCTGAACGCTTTGGACATTTTCCTGTTGTTGTGACCTCTTCTGACCCAGAAAATCTCCTGCTGCGCCCGGATAATGTCCAAAAAAGACTATTCTGGCGTCTTTATTGAAACCTCCCATACGACTTCTCTCTCTAATTCTCACCTTAAACCCGAGGCTCTACAATATTACACACTGGAAAACAACAGGCAGGAATCTAATTGAATTTTTCTCATATGTGTTAATAAAGTTAATTCAACTTAAAATATCTGGTCTCTATTTTCAGAACATATAAATTCTCCTGAATTGAAAATGATGAGTTGCATGAACCGACGACTAAATTAAGTTTGTTCAGATCATTAGGATGTCAACCAGTTTCCCAACATGCATTTCTTCAGTGAAAACTCTCCAGAGACCTGTCTGTGTTGTAGTCTAAAGATAGACATGATCTTTTACAGAGTAACTGAACACGTGCTTTTCTTGCATTACCAAACTTTATTGCACATCAAAGCAACATGAGTGACACATGGTCCCAACACTGCAGCACAGTCGAGGACAAAAAGTCCGAGCAACATTTCACTCAGCTGACGTCACGTTTCGTCTCCAGCGAACAACAGTGAACAAACTCTGACTTCTACAGCTAAATCTGAATCAGGATCTCTGTGCATTCGCCTGTGACTCTACAGAGAGCAGTGGGTGGAGGTGGAGGTGGTGCTGAAGGTGGTGGTGAAACTGCAGAGTGGAAGTTGCTGATTTGCAGCTGGGGAGGTGCAGCTAACTCGCCCCCTGGTGGTCATCTAGATGTCCTGCAGGTCCTTCTGGATGTCCCACAGTGTGTTGGCACTGTCCTGCAGTTGGGCCACTTCGTCTTCTGTCAGGGTCATGTTGACCACGCTGGCCACGCCCCCGCTGTTCAGCACGCAGGGCAGACTCAGATACACCTGATCATCGATGCCATACATGCCCTGTCAATCAAAACACCACTGTGTGTGTGAGAGTGTTTTTATAAAACAAAGGTTAGAGTCAACAGATGTGGTCACAGCTGCCAGAAATTCCACTCATACTCAATTTGAGTGAAAAAAGAAAAGATAACTTTGTTAGTTATAAAATCATTGAAAGCACAGGTTTGAATTGAAAGAATTTTTTATAAAGTATTAAATGAGTAACTTGGGGAACAACATTTTTTAAATTATACTCAGATGTTTGCTACTCAGAGTTTAATATGATTTAAGAACGTTGATGATGAATTAGAAAAATAAATTGGAACATACAGACAAAAGTCAGTTGTCATATATAAATGTGAGAGAACCATAATCAATTTATAATAAAGGGATTTTGGTTTAGAAACACATTTTAAAACCCTTGGTATGAACATTAAAATCAAAATGTATGCAATTTATTCTTATTATTAATAACAATCATATACATACAAAGCATTTTTCAAGATGAAGTGCTTTCGAAGTGAAAAGAAAAAATTATAGGGATTAAAAACAGAAATTCTCCTTGTAGGACAAACAAATTGTGTGTGAACGTGTGTTACCTGCACCATGACGGAGACTGGATGAATCCTGTTCATGTTCCTCATGAGGCTCTCCGTCAGGTCAGCTACACTCAGACCGATGGCCCAGTTAGTGTAACCCTTCAGTCTGATCACTTCATAAGCACTGAGACACACATGGAGTTAACTTATTACTGTTAGATGATTTGAAATGTAATAAAGTAATTATATGAGGACACCATAACACTCAGAGGCAGATCGACTGCTGCTTTTTTCCTCTATACTGATCAAAGAGAGACAGTTGAAATTTATTTATTGACTTTTTAACTTGATTCATGTTGATCCATGAATATAAAATGCAATTTTCAAATTCTATTTTCCGGAACACCCACCTAATTTTCATACCAATGCTAATTTATACACATGACAGAGGACGATATGGATCAAATTAAATCAATAATTATCACTTTCCCCCTGTTTTGATGTTCAATTATTATCATAATATTCAAAATAAGATGATAAAAAGTGTAGTTAATGTGTAATACGATTGAATTGAGACCAATCATTTTTTTATTTTACTGGAGTAAAATCCTATATATTAAAAATAAAATGCTAAAACTATACAGATGTACATTCATGATAATTTAAGGTCTAAGTTTTGATAAAATTTGAGTTTATTGTAATTAGAACATTGAATCAAAACATCTTAATGTAGGTATTTGTCACAATATTATCACGTTATTATTTAATGAAAATATGATCCACCTGAGTGGACTCTATGAAGTGAACTCTACCTGTCCACCACCATCTTGTGCGTCTCCTTCCAGTTCTCTTCGTCACAGTCGGTGCCGATGTCGGGGTTAAGCATCTGCAGGTTGACTCCGGCTACGTTTGTCCCGCTCCACACAGGCACTACAACACACGTTCAAACCATCACACTCCTCTCATGAACTGGACATATGACAGCTATTCTTTCTTTCTTTAGTTTGCTCACAGGTAAGTTAGAGCTGTAAATTCTTACCACTAGTGTCTCCATGTTCTCCCAGGATCCACCCGTTGAAGCTGCTGGGGTGGATTCCCAGTTTGTCAGCCATCAGGAAGCGGAAGCGGGCCGAGTCCAGGTTGGTGCCGCTGCCGATGACGCGGTGCTTGGGGAGGCCGCTCAGTTTCCAGGTCACGTAGGTCAGCACGTCCACTGTTTGAACAGAGCTGTTAAAACATCATCTTTGTGTGAGACCCAAAAGACGAGTGAGGAAACGCTGGGTGGACGGTACCTGGGTTGGAAACCACGATGATGATGCAGTCGGGGCTGTATCGGACAATCTGGGGGATGATGTGCTTGAAGATGTTGACGTTCCTCTGGACGAGGTTCAGCCTGCTCTCCCCCTCCTGCTGACGGACTCCGGCTGTCACCACCACAATGCGGGAGTTTGCTGTCACAGAGTAATCTGACGGAGGAGGAGAAAGAGATGGTGAAGAGTGATGTATCCTGAGGTCATTGGGTCTTTTGAACATCAGCCACCCTCACTCATGAGAGTTCAAGGTCAAGCTTTAACTTGTGCCCTTGTTGCACTCTCCTACAGATCCACTCTCTTGATCCAGAGCCACCTGGAGGGTTTATCTGCAGCCTCCATGTTGCTATAGTTTGTCCTCCTCCTTTCACCTGAGAGTGCAACATCAGCCCTGCCAGAAAGACTGTCCTGCAAAGTCTCTTCACCCTACCTCCACAGGAGTGTTGACTGTTGACAAGGCCCTCATGCTTGTCCTACTTTCTTTTAAAAGCCTCCTCCATACGATCCTCCCCTGGCACGGACAGCTCCAGCAGCTCACTCACAGATTCCAATCATTTGTGTTTTAGGATTATCAGCGAATCTTGTATGATGGGTGAATTACGGGATTTAAACTTTTTTGCATGATTTGGATATGAACTGACCTTTGTTTGCGACTATTGTTGGAGTTTTGAGGAAAAGGCTGCCGTGCTGCAAGTCCATCATCTCCCCCTTCAGCTTGTCCTCCATCACGTCCACCAGGGCCAGCTCATCAGCCAGCTCCTGCACACACAGGAGGTCAGAGGCTGCATGACTCTGCTTCACTCAACTATAAACTCATCCAGCAACATATCCACTTGTTACAGTTGGAGTTACTGGTTGAAGTTATATCGATGCATAAGATCAAGTTGTTTAATATATAAATAACCTGACCCACTGGCACATCCACTGTTTATTTAAAACTACAGATCTCTGCATATGCTGTATGTGCTGCCCTGCGGCCACATTATATTATATAAAAAATATGATTAATAGATTAAGATTCATAGTTTATCATAGATCTAAAACCAAATGACTTAAATATAATTTTACTGCAGGATTGCCTGAATTAAATATGAGACCAGAGGCTTCAGTCTCACAAACTGATCAGATCAAAACCTGCTCAATAATATATATTTATTTGTTTTCCTAATCTTGTACCTAGTTACATTGCAAAGAGTTACCTAATTTTCATAAATATACATCTACTGAGTGTTAACAATTAGGTTAAGGGATTCCTCACTGTGATTTAATTTATTTTTCATAGCTTTGGAACTATTGTATTTGCATTACTTTAAATCAGTACTTTATTGTCCCGCTGAAGTCATTTGGCTTATATGGATGCCTTTTGCTTTTTGGAACACCCGATTCTTCCAGAGGGAGCACAGGTCTTTTTGCTGGACTCCAATGATCTTGGAGCTCAGATATAGTTTAAACAGTTTTTGTCCTTCACAGACAACCAACTGAACCAACACAAAAACGAAAATATTAAAAGACTTTCGATTAAATGTTCTCACAGACACCAAAAGAGTTTAGCCGTCTCAACAACTGTATTCTTTGGTTTCCCTGCTTGACGATGTAATCAGTGTTTGCATCAGATTTAAGTTGTGAGTCAAACACTGTTAGACTCTAAGAGCCCAGGGTCTCTGACCTGAGGGTTCTCATGTGTCATAAGTAGCAAGCAGCTAAATATAATACAATATATTCTTTCTCTCTGTATGAGATTAGTGTTTTTTGTACATGGTCCCTTACAAATAAAAGTAAACTAGTTTGTTGCAGCTGCTCAGACAGGAAGCTGCTGCACAACTCGAAGAACAACAAAAGCTGGGTTGAACTGATTTGGTATCACTGTAGATTTCAACAAATAGTTTTTTTCTTTCCAGTCTGCCTGTCACCACACCTTCGTTAGCACCGTGCAGGGTTAACACCCAGATCAGACACCAAGAGATCTGTAATCCACTTTCAGCCTCCGAGGATCCTGGGTGTTACCCAAACCTGTGATAGCAACAGGCTGGAGGGTATCATTTGAGTGGAGGCAGAACCAGTGTTGGGGGGGGGGGGGTTCTCTTACCCTGAGCAGGACGCTGATGGCACAGGCCATGCCGACCTGGCCCACGCCCACCACTGTCACTTTATTCCTGGGCGGCTCAGGAGGACCACTGAAGACCGGGGTGATGAGCTTCTGCAGGATTGAGGCCATTTTAAAAGCTGAGGAACGGAAATGATAGATGTAATCAAGAGTCAGTCATTCAGTGTGTGTGTGTGTGTACATTTCATACAGAGGAACACATCCCTGCAGCCAGAGAGAAGGCTGCGTGCTCAAACTTCATAAATACTGCATTCAGGATACAGCACGTCACAGTCAGAGTACAGAGGAGTCACATATTAGCACTTTTCTCATTAGCACTAATGGATGCATGACCTCTCGGACAGGATCTAGATTTATTACAAGAATAGAGGAAAACACAGTGACTGAGCTCTGTCCCACATTTCTCCTTCTGCAGAGTTGACCTTCAACAGAGACACACTGCAGCCAGACACAGAAACACCAGCGTTATACTTGCATTGCTGGGCGATGCTCCGAGCTGCGAGGTATAAATACCACCATGTGATCAGCATGGCAGACTGAGAGGACACCTGAGGTGGGTTTCCACAGAGCTGCGTGCGCCCTGCATCCACAACACTGTCAAGTCTGTGCGCTCCAGACTGAGGCAGGTATCCGGTCAGCTGCAGCACGCAGCACATGTGACTCAGAGCCGGTGAGCTCCCCTCCTCCCCTCCTCCCCTCCTCCCTCTCCTCACCTCTCCTCCCAAAACGGGGAAGGGAGCAGTGGCCTATAATCGGATGCCAAACTTGACTGAGTGACTGCAGACTGTGGAAGGAGTTACTGTAATCCCTTAACGCTGCCTCCATCTGCCGCACCAGCACTACTGATGAACATCAACCATAACCTAATTGGACGTCGTCTATATAGACCAACTAATTGATGTCTATTTTTGATAATTGGGAATTTATCAAATAATCTATGTTTACCATAATTATGTCTCTAAAATAAGCACAATCCAATGTAGTAGCCTTAACTTCAACTATATTACCATTAGAAACAGAACCTGAATTAAATGCAATTAAAGATAATAACAGTTGATTGTTTATTTAGAGTTGTTTTAATACAACAGAGACATTAAGCACAGAGACATCTGGATAATCCCCTCATCCTGTCCATTCATTAGCCCTGTGACACTGGATTACTGAGAGAAAGCGTCGCACACTTCAAGCATGTAAACACAAGCGGTTAATGAGGTGGCTTATCCTGCAAGGTCGCAGAGGGGACGCTGGCCTCCACAACTTTTCTTTGTGCAGAATAATGTATGGTTAGTGTCTCAATGGTCGAGCAACAGGAGTGTCATCAGATTATTGGCTTGTGTAGAGACCTCATCTTTGTTTACTGCAAAGACACGTTGAGTCGCACTTGAACTTGAACCCAGTCATTCGAAGTAGATAAGACGTTTAGCTGTTTGATGATGGTCAAAATAAACATACAACTGAGGGAAGCAGGTGTACTTACTGATAAAGCCACATATTCAACTGTAAAGTGTAACGCATAAACACAAAGTAGAAACTGTTACACAAAAGGGAGCACACACAATATTTCATGAAAGTGTCCAGTCTCAGTGATGCAGATGATGGTTCTGTTGCTGCATTGGTACATTTGTCAACATCCGCTGTCAAAACAATGGTCAGCAGATTGTGGATATTATTATTATATTATTATATATTATTGTGGATACAAAGATGACTAAATAAATGTGACTTGCAGTTTAATGTGGGTTAAGCAGGATCTGAGCTCAGATATACAGCTGCTGTTTGGTAGAAAATAAGTTGAACTGCACTTTCTTCATAAAAAGACTAGTCTGTCTCAGTCAGATTTCTCAAAGCTACACAAAATGAAAACATGGTTGTTCACCTGTTGTCGAGGGTCCGGCTGAGTTCTTGTCGTGTCTCTGAAGCTTCAGGAGGATTCTCTCTGAGAGTGTGTGTCCTGCTCCTCTCTCCTCTCCCTGCTGTGCTGTCAGGCTGCAGTCTGCTGGATTTATTTGACTAAGTCTCTCCATCCCCTACAAAGTCTCAGTTTGGCCACTCGAACAGGCACCAGCTGCTATTTTCAACAACAACAACAACAACAACAGGCAGGCAAAAACAACAATAACATGCATTTCCTGTTAAATAATAAAGATGTTATAAAACTGTTCCATGTACCACATTGATGCAGGTGTGATGCCCACATTGACAAAGGTTATCAATAACACAAATGACCATTATGATTATGATTATGGATTAATATTGATTATTTATAACATCACTGCACTGGTAAAGATCCAATGAAAGGCCAATGCAATGTTTTGGCTGAACATTTTCACATTAAAATTATTCCAGTACTTAACCTGCAGAGACGGGAGCTCCATGGAGCCTCTGAGCTGCTCCAGTTTAGACAGTAATGTAAAGGGTGAAATTCAGTAAGCTGCTGTAGTGCTTGTTAAACCATATGAAGCTAATTTGTTACATGAGCTATATAAATAAAACTGGCCTGACAACCAGCTGTTCCACGGTCACGTTCATTTTGATATTTCCATTGGATGGAAGGAGAGTAGGGACCTGTCACATCAGCCTTAATAATAACAATTATAATAATATTTAATAATAATAATAATTATGATGCAGCTCTCACAGCTCTCAGCACCTGGAGGACATTTAGACAAAGACAAAACATGTAGACAAAGGAAACCTGTGCACTACAATGAAACATAACAAAGATGAAAGTTGAGGTCCTCAGTGGATTAGGACAATAATTCATATTTTTACAGTTGCTCAGGTGAAATATATAAAATAAAAACTGATTGCCGTTTTTCCAATTCAAAAGACCTTTCTTAGAGTTTAGATCGAGAGCGGGCTCATCACGACTGTCAGAGGCTGCAGCTAGTGCACACCTCAACTGGTTTGTCTAACAATTAACATTTTCAAGTACCCCAACAATAAATGGTTCATAATACACTGTGATGTAGTTGTAAGCAGCTAGAAGATATTTAACTATTTATTAATGTGCAGTACATACCAGCTTCTCATAAAACATGTTTTATGTTTTCTGTCATTCATACAATTGCTTCAATTTTGTGTTTATGCATAAGTTTTAGTTGATAATTGTTTTAACACACATTTACAATTTATTTAATACCATTTTATATTTCTTATAAAAGCTAAACGGAGCGAACCGACTGTTTCCTTGAGGAATTGATCAACTACTTTTATGCAAATTATATATAATCTATTTCTTCTTGGTGTTATTAAACTATAGCCTATTCTTAAGGATGTGTGATCATCATTATCCATTCAATTTCTAAATCAGAAGAGAATTAATAATTGCTTACATATCTGTTGTTTTTAATGTCCACTTTCACTTTAAACACAATGTGACTATTAACAGCAGCCATGATATTCACTGTGATAACATTTGACTAACATGCTTTTAAAAATCCTACAAAGTATGGATTGTTTGTGAAAATGAAGGAAAACATGTCTTGTAACAACCAAGTTTATTTTATGATACACTGCCTACATTATCATAAATAAACAGATTCAAAATCCTTACCCACATAACCCCTGTCGTTTCTGTCCAATGTGGGAGAGCTGCCTGCTGATGAATCAGTTGTGTTAAGTCAGAAAGGTTCAGATTAAGATACAGTTTCACACTTGCATGTTTTACATATTGCTTTCAAATGTTACCTTAAAATGTGCTGTAAAAAATGTGACTTTAGAAAAATATGAAAATAGAAACAAAGATGCCCCAGAAGTCCTCCCACTCCCTGACATCACCTCCAGTGAATAAATCCACACACCCCACAGAAACCTACAGCATCTTAATTCTGGTAATTTGCACAGGCAGAAGTAGTCGAGAGCTCTGAAGAGAATACACCGATTAATTGTCCCAAAAAAAGATTTACTTTCTCCTTGCGTTTTCTTGGTAAATCTGCCGTGTCTGGACACATGCAATCAGTGTGGTGGGCTATGTGGGTGCACGTCAACAGCCAGTCCTGCGTTTAGGACCGAAGGATCAGAGATCTAATTTAAAAAAAAGAGCGAAATAAAGACGGTACAATAGAGCACTAAAAACCCAAAGCATGTCAACTCATATGGGCACACCGGCAGGGCTGGAGAAATCAATCTATGATCAAACACTGCAATGTCAGATAAATTGTAGATAATCAACACTAAAAAAGTCGTTTGCAAATTGATGAGGATGCTGAAACAAGATGTCGCAAGTGATAAAGTTTCATCATCTATTGACAGTAAAAGCCATGATAACAATACAGAGGGACCAGAATAATCAGCCAGAGACATGAAGCCCCAAATAAGGATGAGTCAAGCAGTGGTAGATTAAAACAAAGTTATAATTTCACCTTGACTGTGGGCTGATCATGCAGTGATGTGACCTGACCATGTGTCTCCTCCCAGCACAGACGAACACAAAAAGGTTTGAGCTGAATTGACCTGAGCACCATAGAAATAATGCGTTGTTCTACCTAAGTCTACAGCTACTGAGCAAATTCTGAAATTCATAGAGAAACACATGAAGACATTCTGGTATTAGTAGTAGCGCTGCTTTGTGCTTGAGGGGAGGGCACTAAGTGCTAACAGTGTCCAGGCACTTCACCATCAGAAAAACACCTGGCACGGAGCATTACAAACTACAGTATGACCTTCAAAAACTAGAACCATGCATGAATAAACTGGCCTCTCCACTCTGCACTTTTTTCTACAGACGAGGGTTAAATACGCACAAAGACACAAACAATTCACAGGTTAAAATCAACATTAAAATGAGTCTCTTCTGACTGCCACAAAAACAGTGTTATCGAGAAGCTACAGTTTGAGTTATACCTCCCTCGTGTGGTGGGAGGAAAGCTGGAACGGAGAGAGGAGAAAGTTTTCATTCCGATTGAAACTGTGTCCTTTTTCCCGACCGTGTAGGAAAAGATAAGAGGTGAGCCGAGGTTTCTGCTGGAGCTGTGGTGTGCTGTGGCAGGGAGGCAGATGTGGACATGGCGAGGGACTGCTGAGGGTCTTTAGTTGCCAGCGTTGTCTGCAGCACCGGCGCTGCTGCTGATGCCCAGGTAGCTGGCTGCGTTGTCTGCAATACCCTGGAGCGGGACGATGACGCCGTCCAAGAGGCCTTTGAGGGTGTTGATCTGTTCTACATCCAGGTTCTGGCAGGCATAGTAGAGAGAACCACCCACGACAACGAGGAGCAGGAGCGTGAGCAACACGGACAGAAAGCCTCGTCGGCCTGAGGGTTTGCTTGAAGAGACGGTACTGCCCGGTCGAGAAAAGGACTCTGAGTAAGTGCGGCTCTCGGTGTGGACGCTGCGCAAAAGGCGGGACTCATCCAGCCAGTACTCGCTCGGTTTTAGAGGTCGACCGGCCGCCCCTCGGATCGGACGCCTGCAGCTTGCACTGATCAGAGAAAAGATTTAATCAAAGTTTCACATTAACTTGGCATAAATATTTAACTTAAGGACCAACAAACTAAGTTTTTCAGAAGCTTTGAACTACATCCATGATTTCCCTCAGCTAATGTTTGCTCAGCTGGTAATGAGATAACTGTACCATCTTACACCAAAGACGTCTCTGGGGTTAGTCTTAGATTTCAGAGGTGACAACTGTCGCAATGAAAATAAAGCCAATTCCATCCACTGCACAACACCATGAAATATTGTTAAATTAGAGAAAGCTAGTGATGGAGCCTTGAATTAGGATCAAACTTTTAATCCAAGGTGAATTTAATGGCTTTATGGCGTGATTCATGTGCAAGCCCAAGAAATCAATAGTTACCTGATGCCTGTTGGTGTGCTTATCTCATTGGCAAGGATATCTTCAACAACGCTCTTGCTGGCCTTCTTTGGCGTCTCTTCAATAATAACTTCCTCCACCACCTGTCAATGTAATATAGAAACATGTTAATGCAAATGGAAAGAAATACTTATATTCCAAGCTGGAGAATGTCCCTCACCTTGGTTTGTCGTCTACTGCTGCTGGTCCTGGCAGTGACGGGAGCTTTACCTCTGCTCCTCACAGGCCTCTCTACCACAGGAACAGGCTCTGGTTCTGGTTCTGTCTCTGGCACAGCAATCTCCTCTGAAAAAACACAGGTGATATAAACAAACAGTGCTACAAGGGGACACACATTGTTCTTACCAAACGTAACCTGGTTAACCTTGATAAACTTGTATGATGCAGGTTATTGGAATTTACAAAGACTATGGGCAGCGTGCAGTGAGCTCACCATCTTCCTTGTCGCTGTAGTGGTCAGAGTTTGTGTTGCCGTTCTGGTTAGAATCTGCCTTGGGGAGAGCTGATATGTCTGTAGGAGCTTCAGGTTCAGCCGGCGGCTCATCCAAAACCTTCTGCAGCTTCTTCTCATACACTTTACGTGTAGAGGCTGAGCGATGGGGACAAGGATAAAAACAATATTGTTACATATTTAATAGGATGAGTAACCTCACAGATGCATGTAGTGCTGCTTCAGTGAGCACAATTTTCACCTATCAGTTATTGCATTCACATTACACTCTATTAGGATCAGTCAGGAAAGCAGGTTTCAGTAACATGTATTTATTAATAATAATGGGGATACTGTCTAGTATATGCATTGTTCTAGCATTTCAGTTTTATTATCCCACTGATACTGGAGCAGTGGTCTCGCACTTGTTGGAAACAAATGTAAATGCTGTGAACAAAATGTGATTCGAGTGTGGTCTTTGACTTGACTGCGACAGTGGCACAATAACACAAACCATTATCTACGTATCTTTGCAACTTTACAATTGTTAAAAATCCTACTGAACAAAGTTGTTAATGCTACAAAAGTTTTTAAATGATAAAAACATCTTGATATATAATTTTAATAATCTTAGCACTCAGGGTTTCTGCAGGTTTTGGTAAATATATTCAAGACCAACCCCAAACATTATAATACAACCTGTAATGGAATACCTGTTGCATAATCATATCATAAAAAGTATGAAAAATATCAATGAATAACCAAAAGGACTATTTGATGTCACATTTCTGTCAGAAGCACTTCTCAGTTTTTCACAACAATCTCTACACAACCTGGACAACGTGTAGAAAATAGATGGACAGATGGATCAATCCATTAAAACTAGCCAAAACAAAATAAGATAAACTAATAAGTTCCATGTATGTATTCTATATTTAGCCGGGGTACCACAGTACCGTACAGTACAGTTTGAACAAAAGTAAATGTGTTTTTATTTGATTTCATTAAGTTGAAAATCAAAAACTGATATTCATATTTGCATGAAAAAGCTGATTAAGTTAAGAATGAAGAAGAAAGAAATGACTAGATCTGGTGTTTGGGTTATGATACCAACATATCAAGATAATAACAACTAAGTTAGATGAACCAGTTAAAAGAAACACAAAATATCTGTTTCAATTGCTTTTAAAAAGTAAATTTCTGTATAACGTAGTTTACAGAAGTGCAAAACCATAACAGAATAATTGTTTATGTTTTTAAGTGTAATTGCCTCCTGGTACTCACCAACAATGGGCCCTGACTCCACACCATGCTTTGCCAGCTGTTGTTTCAGATCTTCATCTGTGAGATCTGTCACCTCCACTTCTGCTGTGCGAGGCTTGTCTGTTTTTTTGGTGGCTTTCTGCAGAAGAATCAAAGTTCAATAACTCACTCTTTACGATACAGACGATCACAGCATCGCATCAACCAATAAAAAGCAACAAAAGCTCAATTGTGTCATTGCATTAAAATAAACTTACTCTTCCAGAGCGGCTCTTGTTGGACACCACGGGGGCGGGCAGCTCCTCGTCGCTGGAGAAGGTGTCTGCTGGCGGGCTCGTCTTGCTGTTCAGCACGGTTAAGTTCTTCAGGTACAGCTGCACGTACACTTCTTTCTTGTGCTCTCCGCTGGGAAGTGGCACATCGTTGGCGGCGAGCTCGTTCTTCAGCTTCTCTTTCGTGAGCACCGTCGGGTCCACGAGGAATTCAGCCATGCTTCTTCACTTTGCTCTCGCTCTCTCAGTCCGCTGCGAGGTTTCGGGTTTCTTTCTGCCGCTTCAGTCCGCAGCTGCAAACAACATCCGCAGCAGCGGGAACGTGAGCGAACAGCGCTGTTGTCAAACAAGACTGGCGCCTTCCCCCTGCTAGCGGGGGGGGGGAGAAGCGGCCGGATGGAATAAACACCTCGTTCTGCTTCTTAGCCCGACAGTTAGAACACTTCCGGGTAGCGCGGAATTTTCGAAAGCAGATACGCGCTAATGCTGCGAGCGGAGCTGGTGCAGAAATGAAAATTTCGGCGGCAGTAACGGGGCTGAGTTAGCTTAGCTTAGCTTCACACCGGTGCACTTGCTTCTGTCTGTCCGCGGTCGCAACAAGGCCACGCAACAAGCAGCGCCGCTATTGGACGGAGCCCCGCAGCACGCCGCGCGCTGATTGGCCCGCTATGAATGGAACAGTCGCATGCCGCCGCCACAAAGAAACCTCGCGCGGAGTATTTCAGATGGTGACTTACACTAATCACCCGACGATGTTTACACCGATGATCCCTTCACTGACTTCACTCTGTTGACAGACGGGACAGACGCGGGTTTAAACAAATTCGAGTCGTATCAAGCGACGAGAGAACGACGTTAATGGCGGTTTGATGGTGCTGATTGTTTACCAATGTTATGACAGCTGCAGTTTCCCTTGCGACGAATCACGGCTGTCATGTGAATCGGCTCGAATTCAAAATGGACAGTTTACATTTAATATCAACAGTCACAGTCATGGCCGGGGGCAAAATACTTTTAAAAAATCACTGACAACAGCTTCTTAATTGTGGATGTTTCCTAGTTTTCTATGTGAGTAAGCACATTTTAAAATGATTTATGTCAGAAAAAAAACAAAACAATATTAAATATACAAACTGAGCAATACATCTGCTATTTGAAAATCATCATATTTATAGTCTTTTGGACCCCCCTGTACATATACATATGGTTAAGTTAAGGGGTTATCAACAAGGAGAAATTAGAGTTACCACCGACTAAACGAGTGCAAAAAGCAAAAAACCTTATAATGTGCTCATGGCCAACAAAATATTATAAGTAAAGTGAAAAACTAAAGTAGTGGCATGAACAGAACAAGATAAAAAAGATGTATGTACTATATTTATTTCACAGTTTGATAATAAAAACAATTTTAAGTTGCAGCCTTACAATTCAACAAGCATCTGACTTTAAAAACGTATAACTTGACACTGGAAATGAGGAGGGGCTCTGAGAGGCTCTTTTGTTATAGATACAAGAGATTGTCTGTTAAACTTTTTATTAATCTTAAATTTTCATGGAATAATAAGAATGTAACATTTTTAAATTCTAGATTAAAGCTAAAACTACTAAGTCCAGCCTTTTTTGGGGCCCCCACGTTGGGGCCTTTGGTTCTCATTTCCACTGCTCCTCTCACTTACACACCCCTGGTTTAAAAATTGCATAATGCAGTGGTGAGCAAATGTTGTAGATGAAAACTGCTCCTATAACAGAAGAGGGCAGCATGAGACACATTATCAGTGTATCAGCAGGTCTGGAGTTTTATACAGCACCAAATGTAGTTTCCTCACAAGAACGGCTCAGACTGTTCAAATAATTTGAATTTAATTCACAAAACTGAAATATTCTCTCTAGCCTGCTTTAGTTAGTAAGGAGTTCATTTGTTAGAAATTTGCACAACCAAAGTTCAATATCAACTAGGGACACGAGTCAAATTCTGCTTTTAAAACCGTAACACAGTAACATATTCAAATTCCAGTTTTTTTCTGACCACCAGTCACAAACCCAAAGATGCTGCATTTATTATAGAAAATACGTAAAACTGCTTAATATTAACCCTTGAGAGGCTGATAACAATGAACTTCTGGTATTTCTGCTCAAAATTGTGTCAAATGATTGTCACTCGTCTATCCTATAAATTAACTAATACAGTACTGGCTGGTTTCTGGGTATCTGGAAAAAAAAGGGGCCCATCTCTATGTGTTTGTGTGCTGTCAGAAGATGTTACACAAGTTTATAGCTCAGAGTGAATTAGTTAAGATTAGAGCAAAAATCAAAATTAACGTAAACCAATCAATCTTTTTCATTGGTAAATCCAGCCATCCATTTTCTGTTGCGCACGTAAGTCTCGATTGTGTAAATATAATTAGTCAGATTGATGATCATTGTTATACATTGCTGAAAAGTACTAAGAAAAATGTGATAAAATAATAAATTATTTTTTAACTGTATTGCTTTTCCCTCATGGTCTTTGTTCAGTGTCATTGTGAAACTGGTATTTAAACTGTGCTCAATGTGGTATTTAAAAGTCTTAACTTTAAGTAAGTGAACTCTCCAGGAACCCCAACAATTCAAAAGTAACATGTTTCACTTATTTGAGGTTTCATGTTGCTCGGTATCAAGCCAACAAATAACCTTGATGTAATGGACAGAAGAAACCACATGGTACTTCACAAGAAGGAAATGGAAAGAGGGGGGATTATTATCCACTAAATTAAATGTATAAAATCAAGAGAAAGCCAAAGAAAGCAAATGAGTTTTAAGACTATTCCAAAGTTAAAGAGAAATAATAGCATCGGAATGAAGACCATTAGTGTTCTAGCCAGAAAACACGAGTCTACATAGTAAATATAACTGCACAAGGTTTTAGGTAATTTATTTGTTTAAATTATTATCCATCATCAGGGAGGCGCCTGATTGGTCCCAAATTCATTCTGCAGACCCCAAACACACAGCCAGTCACAAAGAGCAATCTTTAGTAACAAGAAGAACAGCAACAGATGATCTGTCCTCCAAGAAAAATAGAAGACAATGAGACTTAATCCATAGAAAGAATGTGGTAAGCTCTCCAAGATGATTAGAGCAATGTACTGTACCTGCCATCAATCTTTTAAAACTGTGGTCAGTGTTGAGAAAGTTGGTGCCGTTTAAAAACGAAGGGTCACAGCAAATATTGATTTGACTCAGGTCTTTTCTTTGTTTACTGAATTTAGTATTACATTAATGAATAAATATTCATGGTATTATTTCAGCAAAACTTTTGAACAATATTGTACGTCGAGAGTAAACAGGAAAGCATAAGAGAAAAGGACAAAAAGGGACAAAGGTCTTCTTTCAACTTCCTGCCAAACACACACTTTTTTGTGCTTCTATCTTAGTGAGGACACTCCTTGGCATAAGGCATTTCCATATCCCCCTTACCTTCAGCATCACATCTAAATGCCAAACCCTTGCCCTAATTCTAACCCTAATAGTTTGTCAGACAAAAAACATCACTTTGGGCTGTGGATGGTGATGGACATTTTATTAGAAGCCTGATAATCCCACTGAACTGCCATTATTGAATCACTGAATAAAAAAAATAGCAATGCAGAGGTTTAGAAACAGGCTCTTTTTCTGTATTTACTGACATAGACTTTACAACCTATCAATAAATAATCAATAATGAAAATAATGCCTTCACACTTGCACACAGAAGCATGCTGGTCTCTACCCCCCTTCCTTCCTGCCGTGGGGACAGTGGTTTGAGGTGGCACCGTGTGGCTCCCCACCTGTCCTTCAGAGCTGCCCCTCTGGGGCTTTTTGATGATGTTGCTGCAGAAACCAGGCAATAGATCTCCACTTCAGCTCCAAACCACACAAAAATACAGCACTTCACATGTACTTCAGCTTTTCCAATGGAGTATTAGCGTAAAAAATGTAGAGCCCTTGAGAAACACCTCTTAAGTTTTCTTTGTATGTCATTTATACAGAAAATAAGACTCAGGCCAAGAAACATAGAGGGTGCCTCTTTAAGCATAACAATCATGGCCCCCGGAAAATGATCAAAGTCTGTGCTTTAATCGTCAACATTCACATTTTCATGACAGATTATTCAAAAAAACAAATCCACAGGACACATGATTGGCAGGTGGAAGACAAAACAGACTAAAAGCTGTTCATGAGAATATAAAGGCCTATATGTGGAGTCACACTGAGACATTTGTGTTGACTAGTCTTAAATGTGAGACGGTGTTTGGAAAAGACGACACATCTGAAACATCTGTGTCCTAAAAGCAGATTTCTGATCACCTACAAAAACTTTAAACACAAACTCCTCGGTCGAGTTTATCTTGGATTTTACATATTTCTAAATCCCCATTGAGTCGACCACAGAAGTAGCTTAGGAAAAGTCAACCTTTACCACCCAGAGAATGTCTGATCCAATTCCACTGACACAACAAAACACATACTGGTGAAATTAATCAACGTTATGAAATTTCCGCACACCGTAAGATCACAGCCCTGTCATCTCATGGGTGTACATGTGTTGCCGGGTCCAGCTTTACATAATAACCAAACAGTCAGATGTATGTTTAGTTTTTCTAAACGAGTGTTTATTCTGTTTTACAGAATTCCCACATTAAGATTTTTAAATAACCAGGGCATCCTGGAGAAAAAGGTGTGTTTTCCTGCAATAATCTATCACAACAATCTCTAATCCTTGCAGGATGTTATTACTCACTGCCAAACTAATTAAGATCAAGTCCGAGGCTGTTTCCTGTACAAAGAGGAGGGTAGGATGCGGGCAGCGGGAGCAGTGTATTTCACAGGAGTGGAGATTTGTGTGTCCTGGCTTAGGAACAGCCATCTAGTAGTGCTCGCACAGTATATTTTCTTCTGTTGACAATCCAAACTCTACTTAAAAGGACACACACTTAGTTGTAGACATTTCTGTCAGGAGGAAAAATGAGACTGCCTCACTGGCCCTTCTTGATGCCCATTTGGCTGCCTGAAGGTTTGTATCATAAGTACTACTCCATGTATTTGCATTACTATTATGATTTGGGCCTGTCCAGTTTTATTTGGCCATTGAGTACAAAGACACACTTGCTCATGTCCTCACTGAACTTCAGGCAAACTACTGTGTATGAACTTATCGTGAATAGAGAATATCTATTAAGGCCACGGTGAGGCACCCATGGGATGTCATGTTGGATCATTTGGGCTAAAAACCCTCATCTATCTTCTTGAAATGTATCACATTGACACAAAATAATGAACACGAATGTGATCTGTTAGAGCCTCTTCTGCAGCTGCTGTTGGGCCACTGCAGATACAATAAGGAGCTTCACTGCTGTAGATAATATTTTTCCACTTCTCAATTCAGGACATCTCAGAAACAATGAGCAGTGAGAGAAGTTAACTTCATCAAGGAGGTCATGTTTTCACTCCTGTCCGTTTGTTAGCTTGTTGGTTGGTGTATTTATTTGTTTGTCAACAGAATTACGCAAAAACTACAGCACAGATTTCTGCGAAAATTGGCGGAACATGGGTTGAGAAAGAAAGCATTACATTTTGGCATGGATCTAGGAATTTTTCAATAATTGTCCCTAACCTTTTGAGAAAGGGTGTTTTGACATTTTCACTGATTTCCCAGGGAATAATGCTAATGGAGTGTGTGTGTAATTTGGTGCATCCAAATAAAAATCTAAACGTAGAAAATTTTAACATGGTTTCAGATTGTTGGGCCTTGGCGGCGCTATGCACTGAGTGCCATTCTAGTTAAAGCTGCTATCAATATTTTAATATCAACTATGGACTATGTGTAATGTGAAAGGGGTCGGTCACCTTTACTGTTCTGGTTGACTCTCACAGCTCAGCGGAGTTGTGTTCAGCCACAAAAGGCAGCTGCTAAAAACTCGCTGCACAAAATCCACTCAGCACCAAACAGCAGGTAAAGTCATCAACAAGCTTTTGAACCTAGAGGTCAGTGGTACATTTTAGAGCAAGAGCAAGATATGTCCCTCAGGAGTTAACACAAGAATGAATACCAGACTTACTTTCATCAAATGGCCAGAAACACATCTCGTTTCTGCTCCTAAACAGTGTGGCCAACCCTATCCACTGGCCCCAAGAATAGACCTGCCCCCCACGTTTCAGGTACTCTATACTATATACATATTATCTTAGTAAAGGGACAATGACACTGCAGAACAATATAGTGTCAAAACTCAACACTATAAGATTTGAGATATCACATATTTGACTTTGCTCACGGTTCATCACAGGAAGGACTTTAATTCCGTGCCTGTCATTACTGAACCGAATGGCCGGTGGCTCACAACTAGAAGAGAGGTGGCAAACTAAAACAAGTGACTGCCAGACCCTTGAGTTAACAGGAAAGAAATATTTCCCTGCTTAACGTGGCCAAAGATCTCAACAGACCTGCCTCTTCTTAGGTTATTGGTCCACATGGTTGAGCACTGGTACCGGACCAGTATAGGAAGAGCCAAAGAGTTCTCAAAAAGCCTCCTGTGATGGGTCGGTTGTGACACCGCCATGCCCCTAAACCATTTCCTCTGCTTCCCGAATGCCTGGGCTCTGAGCTCACAGGCCTCTTACTGAAGCATCATTGGAGACTGTCAGCTTTAACTTTAACTAATGAATGAGGAGTAGACAATCAACAGAGACTCCGCAGCACTCGTAATTACAAGTGCCAGATCAGGTTAAGATGCCAACAGCTCAGTGCATTCAGCATTTTATTGCAATCATAGGCAGGACTCAAGCTCAATATTCAATTAAGTACAAAAAAGAAAAGGGAGTGGGTTTTATCAAAGCTGACAACAAGAAAGCTCTTTGGGGACCTTTATAGGAGGTGCTTCCATAGACTGACATGACTGGGTTTGTAATTTCCTCACTGGTCGGTTTAGGGGCTTTCTTGTGTCAAGTTATTTTAAGTAATCGCTCTTAGCTCTGTGTCAACTGCAGCTAGGACGCTTTCCCCAAAACCTGGTACGTCAGCTGATATGATCTTATTTATTCAAATGTGAAAACTGAAACTTCTAGGCCTCCCACCGTCTCTTTGCCTAAATGGACCGCTCTTTAGCTGGACCTACATCAGAATTGTTTGGTCAGGGGACTAGGAAGTGGACTGTGTGGAAAAAGCACTTGTCGTCATGTTTACTGTCATCCCAGGAGGCAGTTTTGATGGTTCGGCTCTTGTGGCAGCTCATAGTTTTTGGGTAGTAAAACGCCGGGGGCCTATCGATACTCTGTAGTCTCACAGCGTGGCTCATCCGTGCCAGCGGTGAAGGACAAATATGCCAAAGTCTACTGGGTTTGGCTCTTTTCTCACCCCCTGGCTTCCAATGCCGATGTATCCAGCTGAGGTACAATAATTTGACACCTCTTAAGCAGCTAGACCCTTCAGCGTGACAACCACTGCTTTGTTTTATATTCCTGCGTATTTTGAACGCAATAAAAAATAACAGTCAGCAACATCCAAACTGTGTTTTTATCCAGTTTGGACTTTTGCCCCTCCCCACCCCGTTCAATCTCCTTTATCCCTCCCTTTCCTATGTGGGATTTAACGTACACTTTGTGGTAACCTTGCTAAGTTATCAATTTTTTCTACGTTCTCTCACACTGAATAAAGGCTTGTTTCTCTACGCCTGCTTGTTAAGACATCAAGGACAGCTCCCTCCATCTGGCATTAAGTATTCCTGGTGCCAGTGTCGGGTTAACTGACACTCCTGCACTTAAACTAATGGCAGCGAACAGTCATCTCCCATGAGGTGCTCACCTTGGAAAAAAATCACCCAGTTCCCTCATCCCCAATCATAGTCGTGCTCTCACCACCCACTGAATGAAACCATGGGCATGAAAAGGGGGATTGTTTCAGTGTTGAGGCATATATAAGGGCAAATGAAAACATGTAATACGCATGTCCTGTCTTGGATTTGCCTTCCTCCCGAGTTCAATGAGACGTTGAGAGGTGGGAAGAGTAGAACAGCATGCAAACAGAAAAAGACAGACTCAGCAAATCATCATATCCATGAGAAAGGAAACGTGTAAGATGATTTCTTAAGCAAATAAATCAAAAATATTCAACATTCAGATGCTTAAAGGGATTCTTTTGAGACAGGACCTAAATCACATTTTCTGATAAACAACTATCGCGGCTGTTTAAAAGGGCATTTTATTTAATTATCCAGCACTTAAAGGTCTGAATTGCCTGTTTTTTAAGGTGAGCTTGCAAAGGGATTGCGTGGATATTTTTCTGCCACTGTGAATTAATAATTCTGTCTCGCAGTTCTAGTCTAATATATCCATCAGATATTGTTTTGTTGTTCTTGTTGGTTTGATACCTGTTTCTCATGTTATTCTGACTGCCTGTAAAAATATAGCCTCCTCTTATAGACGTAACTAGAACAGCAATCGGAGAGCTCCATGTTAAAGAAAGTGAAAAAAATATATATATATATCCAAATCTGCTCCAAATTTAATGTCTGTTTCCTTGGGTAATGCCCCACCCCTCCACAAAAATCTATGAAAATCGGTTGAATAGTTTTTGCTTAACCCTGCTAAACAACCACCCCCCCTAAAAAAAACAAAGAAAACAAGACCACCTTGGCGGAGGTGATAAGAGTATGTCAAAGGATCAGGTAAAGAAATTAGATTTCTTTCAGATCTAACAGCTGGGATGCTGTATGACATTGTTATATTATATAACAATCTCCCATTTAATTTCCCGGGACCTATCATCTTCTTTCACAACTTTTTAACTAACTGACCTTAGGACTTAGAAAACTTCCATCCTGTGTAAGTTGTAACAAACATCTTGTACAGGTGAGTCCAGGGCAAAGAGAAGCACCTCTCAGACCACATGAGAGCAGCATCACCACCCGTCCTCCTCTGAACCCCCTTCTCAATGGAAACCTAAACAGCTTTTTAAGAATGAAGAGCTTTTTCAGTTTGTTTCTAAATATAGGCTCGCCCTGTGGGAGGTGGCAGGTTCCAGAGCCATTTTCAACACAGATGAGCCCCATGTCCTGCCCAGGGCCCGGCGGGTGGTGACTGCCGGTGGTCTGCCTTTCTCTTATGCACCGGCTCTTAAGTAAACACTGCAATCCTGCGGTCAGCTACAGCATGGCAACGAGCGAAAGGACTCACTGTGCAGTTGCACACAGCTATGGTGTGTTGCCTCCTCTGGCCCACTCAATCTTGGCCCCACCCCGTCACAGGGGCCTGGGTAGGGGTCGGGGGCCAGCGACAGACCTTGATGTGTGATCCCAGAAGCCTGCTGGGAACTCCTGGTGGGAACAGTGTTGGACTTCACCTCCCGGACCCCACTGACCGACCATTTTCCATCTGAAAAAAAAGTCTAAATTAAGAACATTAACATGTTTACTGACATTATGCCAATTCATTAAAGAAAATAAAAAAAATGCAACATCGGGGAAATCGGGGTGTACATCATTAACACCATGATTCACATCTGTAATCTGTAATCATCGAGTCATTTGACCATTAAACCAAGATGCAAAATTATTAGGGGGAATCAGAAAATAGAATAGAACGAAAATAACTAAAATAAAAGGTTGTATTTGAGTAAATGGTTAATCGAGCACATGGGATTGTATAATTGTCACATTCAGAAGTTTAGCGTGTTAAGGAATAACACCCAGAACTATCATGTTCAACCAGGAAATAACTGAAATCTGAATGTTTTTTATCAGAGGGCCACGATAATATGGCATTAATCATCAGGATCATATCCAATAAAGTGCCAGATTAATCAACTCGGAGGAAAACTGACAGCGCCAGTCCTTATCCACTGAGGAGAATAAGGGGCAACAGGTAGGCCCTTTATCCATTGAGCTCTGTTCTCACATTGCTCCCCTATACATGTAGATCATAATTTGGGGGAGTCTCAGTGGCTACCTGTAAGGACCACAGGGGTGGCAAATAGCGGGGCTGTGGCTTTCTTAGCTTCTTAGTGGTGCAAGCAGAAGGATTTACGGTAACTCTCAGACAAGCGTTCACAGCTTGGACTCTTGGCCTGGATTCGATATTGTCCCTGGCTGAGCATCAAACCCACTGAACCCGAGGTCCAAAAGAACCTACACAAAACCCTGGGATGTTTAAATGATAAATCGCCGACATTTAGTGGCAGAACAAAAAAATATTGGCCTTGCTGGGGATATCAGTATTAATTCTAATTCATAGTGAGAGCACATACTGGGTGGCTTGATTGACCAGAGATCAGCCTCTGGTTAAATTGACATGCTCTTCTCTTTTGGGGGCGAGGATATGAGTTTTCCTGCTAATTCAGCACAGGTGCGACAGTATAGAAAGCAACCCCGCAGAGTAAGAGGTGAAACAATTGCCAATAGAGGTGATATTGAATATCATCCATGATGTGAAGTGCACTGACCAAGTTATCTTTAAGTTCATGTCCAGGCCTTGTGGGACACACAATTTATTTCTCTGTGTAACCAGACCTTTTCTCGGTGCCCGCCATCTCCAGCCCTTCTGGTTTTGATAAAAGAGAGACCAGCGCCATGAGATTTCCTGAGCGGAGTTCGATGATAAAACCATATGGTGAAAAAAAATAGCTCAGGAAGTTAATACATCTGACATGCCGAGAAGCATAATGGATCAATTCAGTAATCCATGCTGGTAAAAAGGATTAGTAGTGAAACTGAGGGTGTTTTTGAAATCACAGGTATCACTATCTTCAGTGTTACACTCGGTTAAAAGCATCACATACAAGGTTAAAGCAGTATTTTACTAATGTGCTGACTGCTGATGATGCCAAGAGGTGCTTTACAAAGCCACAGGACTGAATTTAAGGTCAAAGAGGATGCACCGAGCCAAACACACCAACCGCCACCCTGGAGAAAAGAGCCATGGTGCTAATATTAGAGGGAAGACTGATTACAGTGCTCCTATTAGGTTTTGGCATCGATTATGGTCCAAGGTAGAAACGCCCTCGGCACTTCTCTTTGGTGTTCGTGCCCCCGGTCCTTCACGGCACACTACATGATACTATTAAGAGCCAGACCAAACATGCCAAAGCAGACCACAGGGTTACTCACAGCCACTGCACATTCTTTTGAGGCTGAAACGTGACCCGGTCCTATTTTTCAGCAGCTTGTCAGACTCGGTGTGGCGCACGGAGGTAAACTAGGAGGAAAAACTGTTGTCACCTCGCTATAGCTCTTACTTTTTTCCTGACTTACAAGATGGCAACCTCAGGTGTCAAAATGAGACCAGAGGGGAAGGCTGGACGAGTGCTGGCACTCACTGTGGATATGGAAAGCAAAGATATACTTACAACAGCAGCAGCAGACGGTAAATGGAAAATGGACAGTTTATTGTTGAAGCTTTGCGAGTTGATGGACATGCTGTTAAAGTAATAAGTGTAGTAACCACATGCATTAAGACATATAATGCCATATGTGAGGCTGAAATTGAAGTGACAACATAATGATTTAGTCAAAATATCTAACAGCTTGAGGAAACCAGACAAGTCCAGCTGTGCGTAAGATGCTCAAGACGTCGCTTTCATGGATGATGTCTGCTCCATTTCCGAAAACCTCCCTCCATACTGATGGACGTATTCTCTGTTGGGGCATCATCATAGAGTTGGACTGGAAAAGTTGTCAGGCATTCAATACGTCCAAACTTGTCGTCATTTGGAGCTCATTTTGAAAAATAGTTGTTATGACGGCTGCTAACCATATCCACCCACTCTGTTCCCAGTGAGAGGGGACAGACGGGAGGAAGTCTTTCAGTCGGTCAGGATATACTTCATCTCAGCAGGCTACCGAGCTGCTGGACCACGTACAGAGCTTCAGGTGAAGCTATGCACACTTCAAACTCTAACCCTAAACAACTGGTGACTCAACGCCACTAAGAAAAGCTTACTTAAAAATATAGAAAACCACAGTGCCAGAAGTAACAACAGACTGTTGTGAGTTCAATCCATTATTTATCCAAGCTGACATTGGGTGAAAGGCAGTGTACACCCAGGACAGGGTATCACGGGGCCAACATACAAATAAACCTGCACACTCACATTCACACCTTTTGGTGTGTGTGGACCCTATAGAGAACACCCACACAGACATATAGATGGGCAGAACATGCAAACTCCATTGCCAGGTTGGGATTCAAACCTTGCTGTGAGGAAACAGTGAGCCAGTGCCAAACTCGGTTGTGAGGTAACAATCCATCTGAAATGTTTTTAACATGAGATCTAACAATGTAGCACTGTACTCATTAAAGTTGAGTTTAATTATTTTGGCTAAACTGAGGCATCCATGTTTGTTTAGTTTTCCAGCAGTACCGTATTAATAATAACTAATACTTCTAATAATTGCTACTTGGATGTTGATGTTAAAGTTGGAAACTGCAATTATGGTAAAACTCACATTTCTATTAATGACTTGAACTTCCTTCTGTGATTTCCTACATTTCCCAGAATACTTCACATTGCAATGCATTCTGCTGATTGTTTAATCTAGAGAGACAGCAGAAGAAAGACAGGAAGCATATTTTTGTATTGTAGCTGTGATAGATTATGGAATATTGATGTGGCTGCTAGTGGAGATATAGTGTCTCTTCTTCCTTTAATGGATTTCTCTTTATAACTTCAGTTACTTTTGATCGACACATGACACATCAGGTCAAACTGGTAGTCAATATTATGCTCTGCTGGATATGTTTTGTCCACTTTTCAGTAAGAATGGGGATCATGTTTTCATTTTAAACATAAAAGACTGCTGATCAGTCTATACCTTGTTTCCAGCAAACCATTACTACCAGTTCCTGTGGCTGTGGGTTTCCCCCAGCCACAAACCTACACATTCCTCCCTCCAGGCTTAGCCACAACAGCAGTTTGCCTCCTCATTGACCAAAACTCACTTAGAAAGTTTGAAAAAGGCCGTAACTCTCAAAGAAACACAGCCAACTTCACCACTGAAATAGATTTCAATAAATTTCTGCAGCCACTTTTCCTGGTCCTGAGAACGTAATGAATTAGCAAACAAAAGCCTCAAAAGAATTCCCTCACATTTCTCTTTACTCAATGAATTACTGTCTACCACAAAAGGAAAACAAAAGATGGCACATTTATTTTTCTGTGGTGGGACTGTTTCAACAAAGCAATTATTCACTGACACCACATGTACCTCAATCAAAGGCTTCAGGCTTCACTGATAGTGCTTAGCTACAACTACAGGAACGTTAAAGTACCGTGAAGGACAATGTTACATTATACTTAGTTACTAACTGAAAAAGCATGTTTTGCATATTTTGTAACTGAAAAATTACCATCTGTAAAATTTTGTATGAGAAATGTTTTACTATCATGGTGTTTTTCTAAATAGTTGCACAAATAGAAGAACGTTGTTCATCATAATCATATATAAAATTCAGTTATTACAGCAGCATGTTTCCATATCTTTGATTCACTGCCAACATCTCAAGATTTTCTACTGTTAAAAGTAACACATGCTGTGCCACGCCTCACCTGAACACTCAGGAGATGACTTGAGATGAGAACATCTGACTGGAGCATCTCCTGCTGTGTTGTTCATGTGTGACAGGTGGAGAAACTCTGGACTGTCTGATTTAGATGCACGGGTAATCGCTCTTGTAACTAGAAGGGCACTTCGAGGGCATACCTCCACCTAGGCTAACACTCTATCTCGCTTGTTCAAAAATAACAAGCTTTATACGGATCTGCTCCAAAATGTAATGGGGCCTTCATTGGGTCATGCCTCCCCCCTCCATGAAATTCATCGAAATCGGTTACTAATTTTTGCGTAAGAAACAGACAAACAAACGCAGAGGAAAACAAAACCTCCTTGGCAAAGGTAATAAATCAAAGAGAAGACCTACAGAGCACTGGAGGCACTTGGATACAAATATATTTCCAAATATTAGAAAATGGTGTTAGTTGTGTTCACACTTTGATAAAGAAGTGGAGTATTTAGGATTCTGTTGAAATCGAGCCATGGTCAAGGAGACCAAGAGAAGATCCCAGCCACATCTAACAGGAAAACCAGTCTGAATAAAAGAAAACCCAACATGCCACCTCAGTTGAAATACAGGCTTCTCTGCAAAAAAGTGCTGTGGCTGTTTTAAGATTCACAGTAAGGAGGTACTTGAACAAAAATGGGCTCTACAGTCAAGTTGCCAGAAAAAAGCCAATACTGCGCCAAAACAGCCCATAAAATTGCCAAACAACACCTAGACAAGCCTCAAAGCTTCTGGAAAAAAATCATCTGGAGGGATGAATCCAAAAGTGAACTTAATGGTCACAACCATAAATGCTGTGTTTGGACAGGGGTCGACAAGTACACCATCCCTACTGTGAAGCATGGAGGGGGATCTCTGTTGTTTTGTGGACGTGTGTGTGAGCTACAGCAGCATAGATGTGGTCAACATTGACCAGGGCAGATCAAGTTTTTAGTGGCTACATCAGAAAACAGCACAGGTTCTGGAGAGGCCATCGCCGTCTCCTGACCCAAATATCATTGAGACAATTTGGGGGAGATGCAAGACAAACAAAGAATTTATGAAAACTGGAGGCTTTTTGCCAAGAAGAATGGGCCTCGTCCACAACCATCACAAAAAAAACCCAACCTATCATTGATCCTAAAATAATCAATCCACAGTTTTAAGAACTAATGATATACAAACCTTTGAAGGGGGACCTTGTCATTATTTAATGTATTGCTATGTTTTGTACTCTTATAATCCCTTATATGAATCCTATTAATAATAAATGTTTGTTCACTCATGTTTGCTCAATTTCATTTGTATAGCACTTTTCAAAACAAAGTTCCAAACAGCTTTACAAGGCAAAATTAAAATTGTTGCAGCTCTATATGTATAAATTAAATAATACCAGTAAAATTGTGTGTGAAAATATATTCCAGCTAATTGCTGAAAATGCTTGGATGTTTGTGTGTGCTTGTCTAACTGTGGGTGTGTGTGTGTATAGTGTGTAAGTGGGCTGTGTGTGGTCAGGCTCGCTGGGCTGATCTTGGCCCCTGGCTGTTGCTGGCGTTCAGCATGTCTGTAAAGAAACAGCTGGAGGCAAAGCCAACACCGGTCCCGCTCAGAAGCTCAGCCCTGCCAGCAGCGACAGAGTCCAGAACTTTCCATGGTCCTGCGTCGCCATGCCAACAGGTCTTGGCACGACGCAGCTGTCCTGATCTGCACACCTGGCCCACCAAGAGTCCAGAATCACCTCTCCTGTCACTGTGTGATGAACAGGTCATTTACAACCCAAGTGTTTGTGTGTTTTTAAGAGTTATGGGCCCAGGTAAAGAAAACATCGTGGCAGTAGACCTCCTGTGTGTTGCCCTAATCAAACAGAGCTGAGAACCTTAGTGCTGTAGAATAGCAGGGTCTGAACATATTCAGACTTGTACTGTGGAAAACCCACACAGAGGGATATTCAAAGAGAAACGGCAGTATGGAAATGAGCTCGATAAAGATTTGTTTTGTTTGTCTTTGATAGTGACATTGAGTTTTGCGGTTTCAGCTCGAACACGCTGTAGAAGAGCAAGTACCAAACAGGAATGTAACTGCAATGTAAAATGTAAGACAGCCAAAGAGAATTATTTGTTCAGTCCTCCATGTTATGTGACACATTTATCTTCTGAAACCCTTTCCAAACTGACACAAAGCCCAGGTTTCTCTGGACGAAGAGGTGACTGGCTGGAGATACAGTATTTAACTATAATATTAAATTGTTCTATTCTTGTAGCACACATGCTGGTCTCTTTTAAGGCACTTAATGCCTTTTTTAATAAGTGCAGTGCCAAATGTTATTTATATAATTTTATTTTAGATTTAGGATGTCGACATTACATTCATTTCACAGACAACTTGAGTGATTTTGCTTTCTTATTCATTGACACTTTAACATCTTGATAAGTAGAGCTTGTGATCAAACCACGAACTCCACCACCTGAGCTGCAGTCTACCTGATTACCTGACATTAACAGACGTACAGATGGCCGTCTGTCGCCAACAAGGATGTGTGCAAATAGAAGATGCTTTTTGTAGTGCAGGAAACCATAGTTTGGAATATTTTAAACAAATTGTTGTGTTGTGTACTTTGACTTTTTATTTGGGCTCATGTCTCATCCACTAACATGAAGGAGGTGGGATTTATGACCTATACTGCATCCAGCCACCAGGTGGTGATTGAGATGTTTTGGCTTCATTTTTGGGGAGCAGCAATCTTTTCAGTATATACAGTCTATGGTCTGAACAGCACGTGTGTGTGTTTGCTTGTCTCTGTTGCTCTGTTTAAATACATGTCTCATAAACTCCAGAGCGAACCAAACAAACACAAGGCAAACCATGAGCACTGCACAGGTCTATTTACATAACCTATTTACATATATTTATAATTATTAGTAGGGTATCAATAATTTTTAATTTAGACTGAGTACTTATTCCTTTCTAAACTGTTTCTCTCTCTCTAATCTCAACTGTTGCCAGTTTCCAACTCTTCTCAAGTCTCTCGACCAAGTCTTGCCAGAGTTGGAGGCCATGTCGGGTGAGTCATAGATTATCATGGAGGAGGAAGAGCAGCATGTTCCATGCTTTGCTACAAATTAAATATTTGGCGACACTACAGACAATTTGACAAGAAGCACAGTTTGCAAAACATGATGTGCCAATACAAAGGGTATAAATGGCACAACGGCTTTCTGCTCAATGTTGAGTTAGAATACCTTGTACAATTGTACTTTGTGAGCACATTTTCCTGTGCTTCATTAGTAATCCTGAGCATCCTTAAATGCTCAGTTTAACCAAGTAAGTGAGTAAAGTTTTTTTAATATAACACCAGGTCACAAAGTGCTTCACAAGAATGCAGTTGTTCAAATTAAACAACAAAGACAGAAAGAAGGAGAAGTAGGCAAAGGTTCTTTTTGAAGGCATCCACAGAGACTGCAGATCTTATGTCAATGGAAAGTACTCGAGTACTATCCGTTGATTCTGCTGGGTACAGAACATAAAGACCAGATGATGTTGGTCGGTCTATAATAGACATATTTGAATATGCTGAGTTTCATGATAATAAACATCTGGGCTGAAGGAGTGAAGGACACTAGGTTTCCATTTAATCTGAAGGATACTTTGTTCTCTTTTCGCTGTGGGAACCACAAACTGACAGCTCTTGCTGCTGAAGCATTGTGTTCCCGGCAGGTATGTTGATAGAATTTGATCCATAAAACAGTCAGATTCAGGGCAGCCATCACCGGAGATATCTGCTATCAAGTTGAAAGTGATCATTTGATCACAACATTTTAGCTTTGGACTCAGGGGTACTTCCAAATTCTACTGTAACAAATTCAACAATTTTCTGTTCACTAACTTATCTTTTGCTATGGCCAAATAATTCCAGTCCAGCCTCAGGACTCTGTTGATGTGTTCTTGAGTCAGTTGTGACAAGCTACTCTAACTCTATTACAGAAAAACCACTTAAAAACTGATATTTAAGGAGGACAAATAACGGGTTATGCACATCATAAAAATGCACATTTCACAAGGTGTATCTTGGCTCGACGTTTTTAAAAAGAAGCCAAACTTTATTGCCATGGGAGAAGAAGCTGTAATTTTTAAAGTGGCATATGTATGAGAGGGATTGTTTCTTGTTCTGTCTCTCTGGATTTCTTAGCTCCCACCCATGATATCTAAGTCTAAACTTGCACACAAACACATTCACACATTGAGGGTGGAGTAAGGAGAGAAAACATGATTTGCGTATGGATGTCCGACATGCGAACATTTTGATTGATGGGCAGCTAAAGAACACAGGCCGATCCTTATTAGAGGCTGCAGGCTGCCAGCTCTGAGGGATGCGTGGGCATGTCCTCCTTGGTAAGTGATCAGGTGTTTGACTCTGTCTGGTAGGAAGGAAGTCCTTATTAATGTTGAGGAGAAGGCCGAGGCTCAGCAACCTCAGGCATGCCTGCCCACACACACACGCACACACACACACACACACACACACACACACACACACACACACACACACACACACACACACACACACACACACACACACACACACACACACACACACACACACACACACACACACACACACACACACACACACTCGTTACTGTAGAGGAGTGCTGGTGTGCTCCTACCTACGCAAAAAGTCCTGATTGGGAACAGATATCTACAGCTGTGGAGTTGTTAAAATAAATCCTTCCACATCTTTTACTGTTTTTACCTCCCCCTGTGATTTTCTTTTTCTCTCCTGGCTTTTGTTTTTTATCAAAATATTCGTCACTGCATTAATAAGTAATTTTCTTGGCCCCTTGGGGGCAGCAGAACAGACTGAAAACACAACAGCATGTTGTTTATGATTAATTTGCTAAAATCTCGTACCGATG